>NC_031787.1:4552079-4554770 GCF_001522545.3 Parus major | reverse complement strand
TGTGTTCAGCATTTCGCTCAGCACCCTATGGTGGATATTTCTTTTTTTTTCTTTTTTTTTTTTTTTTTTTTTTTTGCTTTTTTTTTTTTTTTTTTTTTTTTTTTTTTTTTTTTTGCCCTTTTATATTCAAAAATTTGTTAAAAACAAAGTTGGGGGGTTTTTGGAACAAAAAAATGTCAGCACGGCTCGGTGTCAGCCAAGCTGACGGTGCGTTTGCATGGCACGTTCAGCCCATGGAGCTGTTTTCTGTCTCCAAAGTGAAAAGACAGCTAAAAAAAAGGATGTTTTTAAAAGAAGGTGCACTGTAGCTGTTTCTGCCATCCTTTTCCTTCGCAGTCCTGTTGTGAAAAGTGGATTTCCGGAGCCACCAAAGCTCCTTCGGAGCTGCGCTCCCTCAGCATTGCACGCTTCCAGCAAAAAAGTGAAATTGTTGAGAAAGACTCTGATTACAGAAGTACAAATAAAGTTCAGATCTTTGAGAACATTCAAATGTATTTAATTAAACTTCTCTGTGCTGCAGAACTGGCAGTTTATTCTCTAGTACTTATTTTCACCTGGAAAAGTGTGGAGCTGAGAGTATTAATGTAGGAATAATTTGCCATCCCTTGTGCCAGTAAGGAAAATAAGTGGGAGACTTTTCCTTCAGAACTTCCTTGGTATTTACTGTGAGATGAGGATTTTGAGGTTAATCTTTCTGTTTCAAATAAAAGACTGAAAGGTGATGATGAGAAGTGGAGAGACATCCAAACCAGAACAAATGGAGAAGGTAGTAATGAGAATGCACTTCAGTTTGCATTAGAAAGTATATTTTGCATTGCTATTTTACTGTTTTTTCCTCAAAAAAGTTCAACTCTCCAGCTCCAAGCATCTTTAAGAAATCCTATTTCTTCAATCTTCATCTTTGAGTTGAGGAATTCTGCTTGTATTTCATTTTACTTCCACTCTCATTAAAATATTCATCTACATTCTACATTGTTTGTTATACAGAAAACATAGTTATTGCTTGTTTGATCTAAAAATAAAGATAGAATTCATCATTTCCTAGATACACACTGGGGCAGGAGCTGAGCAGAGCACTCCAAGCCAACTAATCCCTGGGAAGTTTGCTAAATCCACAGTGGCATTGCTGACAGATCCCATGTGGATGGAACATCCCCTGTCACATGTAATATCAGACACAGGTTAACAAAATCTTATTTACACTTGTTCACACCAGTTATAAATCCCGTGCTTAAAGTTTTCACAGCACATTGGCAATCTCCTGTCAAAGCCCAGAGTAAGGACAAGGACACTTTGAAAAGGTGGAGAAGACAAAAAATGTGGTAAAAATCAGGGATTTAACAAGAGGAAGGAGCAGGACTGCGAAAAGATTGAGAAATGTTTCAGTTTCCCAGTGGAGAAAGGAAAAGGGGATAAGTTGCAGAACTGAGAGAACAGTAGAAGAAGAGTAAGTGGGTCAGTTTAAGGGAGGAAAATCCAACAAAAACGTGGATAAGGTGGAATATGTTTCCTATGCTCTGTGAGAAGTTTGGACAAGGTGCATGGAAAAATATTACACTGCAGGAGCTCACTTGGAGACAGCAGAAAATATTCAGCTTTCAGTAGAGGGGCTGCAGGAAATGCTCTGTCTGAGGAATTATTGACAAATTCACACTGAGCCACGGCTTTACTGCTCTAAAAGGTCTCTTGTGCTTTACATCAGTCACTTAATTCCACAATATTTAGGATGTGATGAGTTTAAGATGGAGGTTATTGCCATAAGTGCAGCTCCAAGCCCCACAGCCACTGCCTGAAGCTCTCAGGTGACCCCACAAGCTGGGGACAGCAGGGCAGCCCCAAATCTGGGGCTGCAGCATCTTTACAGCTGGGGTGAGCAGTTCCATCCATGCAGAGGTGGGAAAGAACAAGAGGCTCCCATCTATTGTTAGTGTTTGCTGGGGTGGCAATGGGCACAGGGATCAATTATATTTATATTAAAGATTGCTCATGAGAGGGGTGTGACACAGAGTGATGGGATATTCCCAGCAAGGCATTCCAAGGATATTCCTGACCTGTCCACAGCGCAGGAGCTACACCGGGTAAGAAGCATCACTCGAGCATCCCTCCCAAACCTCCCTCTCCACAGCAGCCCCTGTCCCCGAGCCGCAGCAGGGGTGGGAAGGGACACGGGGGACACGGGGGGGACCCGAGCGGGGCCGGCCCCGGGCACACTCCGCCCCGGCGGGGCGGGCCGAGCCGCCAGCCCCGAGCCGAGGGCTGTAAAAGCGGGGCAGCGGGGCCGGGGAACAGCGAGCCACAGAGCGGCCGGGGCGGCGTGCGGAGCAGGTGAGCGGTGCTCGGGGAGCCGGGAGAGCACAGGGAACCGACCGGGAACGGGGCAAGGAGCGGTGCCCGGAGCGGTGCCCGGGGAGCCGGGAGCGCACCGGGAGCGCACCGGGAACGGGGAATTGGGAGCGCACCGGGGGCGCACCGGGAGCGTACCGGGAGCAGGGAATTGGGAGCGCACCGGGAACGGGGAATTGGGAGCACACCAGGAGCGGTGCCCGGAGAGCCGGGAGTGCACCGGGAATGCGAAATTGGGAGCGCACCGGGAGCGGGGCAAGGAGAGGAGCTCGGGGAGCTGGGAGCGCACCGGGAGTGATGCCCGAGGAGCCGGGAGCGCACCGGGAGCGGGGCAGGGAGCGGTTCCCG
>NC_031787.1:4539408-4551934 GCF_001522545.3 Parus major | reverse complement strand
CAGGGAGCGGTTCCCGGGGATTTGGAGCGGGCACCGCAGCAGCATCTCCGCGCTGTCCCGCAGGTTGCACCAGGTGCCAGGATCGCTGCACAAACGAGCAAAACGTCGTCCGAAATGGCAGCCGAGGTGAGGGGGAGCTTGGCTTTGCTCCGGGTCCTTCTCTGCTCCGTTTGGAACGGGTGGGATCAGCATCCCTGGGAGGGATCGGGAAGGTGTCCGTGTGGTCCTTAGGGACGTGGGTTAGGGGTGATCCTGGAAGTGTTGGACTGATCTTGGAGGTCTTTTCCAGCCTTAATGATTCTGTGAGTGGTTTTGCTGGGTTTTCAATGCAGAAGGGGACAGCGAACGTCTTTGCTGTAATAATCCACCGTCCCACCTCTGATCCTGTACCTGGACACCTCTTCCTTCCCTCCCAACACCGTTCACTCCCTGTCCCCTGCGCCCATCACGGGGTGTCCAGCAAGGAGCTGCAAAACTTTGATGTTTTTCCCCCATTTCTCCCCCGCGGCAGCTCCTGCGGACAAACCCTCTTGGAACGCAGAGCTCCCGTCCCCCGAGCCTTCATCCTGCCCCGGCAGGTTCCCTCCTGCTCTTCCCTGCTCCGATCCTTTGGGAACAGAGCTGCTGATGGCGCGGTCCCTGCCCGCTGTCCATGGTAGCTCCGCCGCCCGCCCGGCTCCTCGCACCCGCCGAGCCCTTCTGGGGCTGCTCGGGGATTTTCTCTGCCCTTTTCATCTCGTTCGAGCATTTGTAACACTCAAAGACACCCAGGCCTCCCTTTCTGCAACCTGCCGGTTTTATCCTAATTGTGCTCTGCAGCTGCTTTAATCGGTAACTTCAGACAATTTGTAGTTACAGGAGTGTTTTAGAGCCTGTGGCTTGTGCTGGCCCACAGCTCCTTGTCAGCTGAATATTTTCTCCTAGTCTCCCTATAAGAGTGGGATTTTTTAATATTTCAAGGATCAGAGAACAGTTTTCACTATATCCCTGCCTCCTTTACCTTTCTAATATTTTTTTTTCCCTTTGGTCAGGAGTCCATTAAAGGGTCAGAGATCAGCAGCTGCCTTAAAAGAGAATTCCATGCTGATCTTGCACCACATGCCCTGATGCTTATTTTCAGAGTCCTGCAGAAGTCAAATATCTTGGAGGATCCCTAAGACAGACCTGTAACCTCAAGGGCTTAATTCTAGTGACAGTGACATGCTCTGAAATCCAGTGTTTTGCTGGTATAGACTGAATAAAAACACCCCTGAAATGGTCCTCAATTTCACTTTGATAAGGATGAAACTGTTTTTTAGGGGATGTATCCATAAATCTGTGTCTCTTCCCTTCATTACTTGCAGGGGGACAAAATGATGGCAGGAAGGTTTGTTGGGAGCACAGATCCCATCATGGAGATGCTCAGCGCTTCCATTACTGTTGATCAGAGACTTTCTGAAGTCGACATCCAGGGGAGCATGGCTTATGCCAAAGCCTTGGAGAAGGCTGGAATCCTGTCCAAAACTGAGCTGGAGAAGATCCTGAGTGGCCTGGAAAAGGTATTTCTTCCCTTCAAAACCTCTCATGTGTGCTGGAATGAATCTTTCCTTACCTGACAGCATCTTGCTGTTTTAGAGAGTGTCTTTAAATGTCCTCGTGTCCTCTTCAGACTGAGCAGACACTAGGAATCATTTCAGTGTGAAGTGAGAACATCCTTTTCCTGCTGGCACGTGGGATTTTGAGTCTGGCTGCCTGACTTGGCAGGAGGCAAAGCACAGCAGGTGTAGGGGGGAAGAGGAGGGCTTTTATAAAATATCCATTGTTGTTGCTCACCCACCCTGGACAACGGTGAGTCTGTGCAATGTTTTGTAGGAAAAAGCTTTGTGGATGATGCTGAAGGAATCACTGACCTTTAAGATCAAATTTTCCTTGCAATGCTTAAATCCTCCATAACAGTGCAGGAGTATCATGGATAGAGAGGTGAATCTCACCAATAATATGGAATATCAGGATGTAGTGAACAGCCCAAATCCCAGAGTTTGCATGAGATCTCTGGGCATGACAGGAGCTGGGATTTGCTGGGGACACTCCCAGACCCAGACACAGCAAAGGGTAACTGTGATGTTTCTGCTGTTTGCAGATCTCTGAGGAATGGTCCAAAGGAGTCTTTGGTGTGATCCAGACTGATGAGGATATCCACACTGCCAACGAGCGCAGGCTGAAGGTTTGGCTCCTCCAGCCTCTTGTTCCTGATCCTCTGCCTGACAGGAAGGGCTGTCCCTGTGTCCCTCTGTGAAATCCCTTCAGAGCTGCTGGCACTGACCCCCCTGGGGCACGGCCAAGGGTCTCCACACCCCCTTTTGGGGCTGCACAAGCACAGAGCCCAAAAGCTGCCCTTCCCCAGCACACGTGGCGTGGTTCCTCACAGGATCCTGGAGCTGAGTCCCTTCCAGGCAGGGAGATGTGCTGATGTGCAGTGTCCTGCTCAGAGCACAGAGATGCTGACACAACTCCTGCTCTTGTCCTCAGGAGCTGATTGGAGACGTAGCTGGGAAGCTGCACACTGGCAGAAGCAGGAATGATCAGGTATGGACAGAAGCTTTTTTTTCTCCTTCTCTATTCCTCCTCTACCTCACTTCAGGAGACCTTAGACCAGAGTGGCCTCTGGTACTCTTCCTGGAGAGCAAGAAATGGTCACATTACCACATAAATATGACCAGATGATGAGAAGAAGATGCACCTTCCCATCACACAGGACAAGGAGGGATTTATCTTGCTGTCACTGCATATGTGACACCCTTCATGGCCTGACTGTGTCCAATCTCCCACAGGTCGTGACTGACCTGAAGCTGTTCATGAAGAATTCCCTCTCCATCATCTCCACACACCTCCTGCAGCTCATTAAGACCCTGGTGGAACGTGCTGCCATGTGAGTCCTTTCTCACAGTCCCTGTTTTCTATAACTTTGGCCTTTTTGGGGAGGAGACTCCTGGGTTTGTCCTTTGTCTGACCCCGGTGCGCAGCAGCAGGGTCTCCTGTGCAGGGAGTTGCAGACCTGTCCCTGTCCCTGTCCCTGTCCCTGTCCCTGTCCCTGTCCCACTGTTCTGCTGCTCACCTCTCTGTCCTTTTCCTCCCAGAGAAATCGATGTGATCCTGCCTGGCTACACCCACCTGCAGAAAGCTCAGCCCATCCGATGGAGCCAGTTCTTGCTCAGGTGAGCACCTCCCACCCTCTGCACCCTCGGGGCCCTGCTGTGCTGAGGGGACAGCCAGGGGTGGTGCCAAACCAGAGGGAGCCCTGCAAACTGCAACAGGAATTCCCTGTGTGGCTCTGGCCAGCTGGGAATCCAAGCATGGATTGGGAGACTCCCTGTCCTCCGTCCTTTGGCCATTCTCACCTGCTGGAGTGGGATATTTTCCAGCTTCATCTCCGTGTTTCATCTCTCCTGTTCCTCCCCAGCCATGCTGTTGCTCTGACCCGCGATTCTGAGCGCCTGGGAGAGGTGAAGAGGAGGATCAATGTCTTGCCTTTGGGAAGGTAAAGTGTGTTTTATATTGTGATCCTCAGCCCTCACTTGGCTCTGAGATAAAGACAAGAGACAGATCTGTCCATCCTCTGAGCCACTGGGCTTTCTATTCCATAGACACTTCAGCCTAGCTTCCCTCTCCAAAGACTCTCACCAAAGAGAAATATTTTTCTCTTCCTTCTTGAAGTCAAGGATTACAAGGCTTCCATTAAGCATCCCTTCCTGTTTGGGAGAGAAAATCTGGTTTAGTCCAGAGTTCAGGGTTTGATGAGCTTCAGACCACACTGTGATATCAAAATGAACTGAGGGAGGGGAATCTTCAGAGAGGTGACATCACTAGAGCTCAGTTTTTGTCAGATATCAGTTTGGATATTACGGGTGACTTCTGGTTCTTTCTCCCCTGGCAGTGGAGCTCTGGCTGGAAACCCCCTGGGAATTGACAGAGAGCTGCTGTGCAGTGGTAAATGTCTCCCTGGGACTGAGGAACAGGACTACTCACAATATCTGGGATTTTGGGAAGCATCAGCAGATTGTCCTGCTGTTATTTTGGATGTGTTGCAGCACTTTAACAAGGGGATGGAGGATAATGAATAGATATCAAGTCACCTCCCCTGGGGCAGCCTGGTGCATTCAGGCTGCTGTCAGGGCCAGTGTGACCTCCTGTGTCCATCCCCTTCCCTGCAGAGCTGGACTTTGCTTCCATCAGCCTGAACAGCATGGATGCTGTCAGCGAGAGGGACTTTGTGGGTAAGCACAGCCAAAGCCTCCCAGCACTGGGGGAACCTGACACCTTTCCAGATAACTGAGGAAGGGGCTGGAATCCATCACTCAGGGTTCCCTGGGTTGTCCCAGCACCTTTTCCCCCTCCTGATCTCCTGCCTTGCCTGCAGTGGAATTCCTGTCAGTTGCCACCCTGCTGATGATCCACCTCAGCAAGATGGCTGAGGATCTCATCATCTACAGCACCAGCGAGTTCGGCTTCCTCACCCTCTCTGATACCTACTGGTAGGTTTTTGGTGTCTACTGAGGGGTTCTCCTCAGCTCTGCCAGGCTGGGAGGGTGAGGCAGTGCTTGGGGTCCCTCTGTGCACGAGGCTGACCCAGCATCAAGGGCCTGGCACAAAGGCACCCTCAGGGTGAATATTCCTCAGTACTGGTCACTTATTTGTCATTCTTGTAACCTAACCAAGTTTGTGTTCAGCCCAGTAAGTCCTGTCCAGGAACTGCTGGCAGAGAGAGCTTCCTCCTGTGCTGGGAACGCTGCCAGAGCCTTTCCTTGCCTGGCTGGGTTTGCAATCCCAGCAGACTCCTTGTCTCTGGGGTGCCACAAACACAGCCCTCCCTCCCTGAGATCTCTTAGCCTGACCTGCTGATACCACCCCTGCAGCAGCTTGCGGGGGGAGCCCCCTTTTCCTTCCTCTGTGAGAGGTGGGACTGTGTGGCAGCTCCAGACAAGGTGCAAAGCTAAAGGCTTTGCTGTGGGAAACATGAGGGACTTGGCACACCCAGTTCACTGATTTCCTACACCCTGAACAGGAGCACAAGGGATTTAGAGGTTCTTTTCAGAGGGCTGGATCAGGGATTTCAGCCAGGGGGTTTTGCTCACCAGTGCACTCCACACCTTCCCTGCAGCTCTGGCAGCAGCCTGATGCCTCAGAAGAAGAACCCCGACAGTCTGGAGCTGATCCGCAGCAAAGCCGGGCGAGTGTTCGGCCGGGTGAGCCCCAACGAGGAGGAAGAGGGAGAGGAAACTGCTCATATTGGGGCTGGAGAATCTCCTTTTCCTTGTCTTTTCCTTTGTGAAGGGCTGTGTGCTCTGAGCCTGCCCTGGGGCTGTGCTTTGCTCTGTGCCTCACTCCGTGCCTCTCCTGCTTCCCTCTGCAGCTGGCTGCAGTTCTCATGGTCCTCAAAGGACTCCCCAGCACCTACAACAAGGACCTGCAGGTAAAGCACTTGATCCTCTCCACAGCCTCTCTCTGGGCAGACACAGTCCTGCTCCTGAGCTGTCCCAGCACTCCATCTCTGTGCCCAGCCCCTGGCTGTGCGCTGGGAAAGGCGCTGAGGGAGGGGATGCTGCCAGTGTCACCCTGAGTGCCTTGGCAGGAGCCTCTGGGATCACATCCCTGCTCTGCTGCCTGGCCTGCTCCACCTGTTGGGCTGCACCAGGCTGGCTCAGAGCCATTTCCATTGCTGTTCCAATGCAGGAGGACAAGGAGGCCGTCTTTGATGTCGTAGACACCCTGAATGCTGTGCTCCAGGTTGCCACTGGAGTGATTTCCACCCTCCAGGTAAGGATTCACCCTCTCGCTGTGAGCATGGAGCACATGCTGTAACTCAGGGGATAGAGTTCCAGACTGGTCCTAAAGTGAAAACTTCAGTGCTTCACCCTTCCTCTAAGAGCCAATGTGCCCCAAGGAGAAGCTGATGGTAGATAACATCTCCCTCTGCCCCTCCTTTCTGCAGATCAACAAGGAGAACATGGAGAAGGCACTGAGCCCTGAGATCCTGTCATCTGACCTGGCTCTCTACCTGGTTCATAAAGGAGTAAGTGCCCCAGGGACAGCTGGGGTTGGGATTTTCTTTGGATGCAGAGGAACTGCTCAGTGAGGAGCTGGGATGAGACCCTTCTGTTGTGTCCCAGGGTGATGAGCAGTCAACAACCATGAAAGCTGGAAACACATCCTTTACAGGCATCTCAAGCAGCGCTGCCTGGGGGGCTTCATAGCCATTTACACCCAGATTTCTTGATCATAATTTACTCCTAAATCCTCCCCTCTTCCACCCCAGCACTGCCAGATTCAGCTTGCATTGCCCTAAGGGAAAACAGGGCAGCCAAAAGAAGTAGCACATCCATTTTCCTCATGGAAAAGCAGCCCAGCTGCCTGGTCACTGACTGCTTCCTCCTGCAGATGCCCTTCAGACAAGCCCACATCGCTGCTGGCAAGGCTGTCCACCTGGCCGAGACCAAAGGCATCACCATCAACAACCTCAGCCTGGAGGACCTGAAGAGCATCAGGTTTGTGTCTCTGTTATTTCACTTCCCTGCAGGGAGCAGCAGCCCTGATCAGCCTTCCCAAAAGTGTCTGGGCCGGGCAGCACCTCAACATCCTGAATATCAAGGCTGCTCCTCCTGGGGCTGGAAACATTGAAGGGAACAACATCACCTCCATTCCACCCCAGCAGGGCATGGGCAGGAGCTGTTGGGAGGGGCTGGGAGACATTTCTGCCCTAAGCAGGGAGCTGATTGGGGTTTGGCTCTGAAGTTGCTCGGTGTCCCCTTGGAGCTGATGTCAGACAGCAGAAGCTCAGGAGCGTTTCCCTTGGGGAAAAGGCTCCGTCCTCACTCCCTCAGCCTCTCTGCAGGCCCTGGGCAGGTGGAGCAGCCCAGAGCCCCCTGACAGCCCCGCTGTGCCCCCAGCCCCCTGTTTGGCAGTGATGTGGCGCAGGTGTTCAGCGTGGTGAGCAGCGTGGAGCAGTACACGGCCGCGGGTGGCACCGCCAAGAGCAGCGTGTCCGCCCAGATCGAGCAGCTGAGGGAGCTGCTCAAGAGGCTCAAGGAACAGGCTTAGAGTGTGGGGAGAGATGCCGTGCCTGCAGCGTTGTGCCTGTGCCACTGGTCTGGAGTTAATAAACACTGGGGTGTCTGTAGTTCACTGAAATTCTGCTCTCGCGTCTTGATTCTTCGGGGTGAGGATGGGCTGAGCTCAGCCCAGGTATGGAAGGAGGTGGGCTCTTCCTCCCTTGCAGCTGGGGATGTGTGTCTTGCAGGGGAGGCTGGCACACTGGCATTGTCCCTTTTTACTCAGCAACATTCCCTTCCCACCCCAGCCTTGCAGAGTTTAGGTTTTGCTCAGCCTCTTCTCCCGGTGCTGAGGCAGCAGCGCGTTGTTGACTCAGAGCTGCGGGTCTGGAACACACACAGGGAACTGAAATAACAAAGGTGTTGCCTCACCAAGTTTAGGGCAAGGGCTGCAGCACAGGCAGGATAAACTGTCAGCAGATAAATCTCCAGACAAAGTACCCCAGGAGACACAGAGTGCTCGCACCTTTGGAGCATTTGTGCTTTTAACACGTGGGAGAAGGATCAGCAACAGCAGAATTCCCTTTTTCCAGCTTCTCACCTCTCTCAACCTTGCCTTATTCTGGCCTTAAAACAAATCCATTCTCTTGGCATTTAAACAGCACATTTCAATTACCTTTCCACAAACCTCCTTTGTGTTTGCTCCCTTCCTCCCTGCTGTGTTCCTGTTTTGGCTCGTGTCTCACTCTCCAGACTGGTCCCCTGGCCAGGAAATCATTTTGCACACTCAGCTAAAGGAACAAGAAAGCCACAGGTACCACCAATACTCAACACCTGCAGTGTCAGAACAGATTTCCTCATCTCCCCCTCACAATTCCTTTTCCTCCCATAAACTTTCTTGATCCATGCCACTCCCCTTATTTTTCCTATTTGTATCTTCTGGTTCCTTCTCTTCAGATCCTCAGCTGAAGTCTGGCTTTGTCCCTCATGGCCAGTGCTGGGTGACACAGAGCTAAAATGAAAGGAAAATTATTTAAATATTATTTAAAGATTATTTAAAGATTATTTAAAGATTATTTAAAGATTACCACATTTTAGTCTCTTACTGAAATAAGTAGTTTACAGTCACTGGTACTTCCCACCCATCCGCCCTTTTCTTAAAATTGTGAAATATTTTAGATTGGAGGGTTCTGTGGAGCTCCACAGATGTTACAGAGTGTGCTCCACGGTGTCTTCAGACTTTCACCATCACCCTGCTCTGACTCATTGGGATTTGGGTTTTGGTCTCAAACCCCTGCTCATTACAGGCCACAGGAAGGAATGAAGGCAGGAATTCACTTAGGCTGATCATCAGCTGGCTCATTCTGGAGGTAATCTCGTGCTCACCCTTCTTCCAAACCCTCAGCAAACTCCTGTCAAAGCCTGGAACAGGGCCATCCATAAAGGATGAACACACACAAAAAAAAAGGAGCATTAAAAGTGAGGGACTCCAGAAGAAGAAGGAATCTGGCAATGAAACGGTTCAAAGGGTTTTTCTCGGTGTAGACAGTGATGGTCTGCACATCCTCAAGCCTGGAAGTCTGAAAAAGAAAAAGAAATAATCGGGAGTGGAAATGTTTGAGAAGCGGTGAATGAACTGGTGGCTACAAACAGAGTCTGAGCTTTGTTCCGGATGGATACAGAGGGCACTACGCTGGAAATCCAGCTGTGAAAGGACCTGGTGGTGCCGCCAGAGGCAGCTGGATGTCACCGGCAGTGTCCTGCTGCTCCGGACAAAGACCCAGGGACCTGGACTGGGTTCCTCCCCAGCTGAGTTTGACAGCGGGGCTGGTTGAAGGGGACAAGGAAGCGGGGATGCGGCTCCTGGGTGTGCTGGGAGGCACAGGGACAAGGCGGGGCACAAGGACCAGCAGCGGGGCTGGCCCGGGGACTGCCCGCCCCGGCGGGCGGGACGAGCTGCGGGAGCGGGCCGGGAGTGGGACCGGTACCGGGCTGGGAGCGGCACCGGGCTGGGACCGGTACCGGGCTGGGAGCGGCACCGGGCTGGGATCGGGACCGGGAGTGGGATCGACACCGGGCTGGGATCGGGACCGGGAGTGGGACCGGCACCGGGCTGGGATCGGGACCGGGCTGGGACCGGCACCGGGCTGAGATCGACACCGGGCTGAGATCGACACCGGGCTGAGATCGACACCGGGCTGGGATCGACACCGGGGTGAGATCGGGACCAGGACTGGGATCGGGACCAGGACTCCAGCTGGGACCGGCACCGGGAGCGGAACTGGGACCGGGAGTGGAGCTGGGATTGGGATTGGGATTGGAGCTGGAATCAGGACCGGGACACAGCTGGAATCGGAACCAGAGCTGGGATTGGGACCGAGTTTGGAGCTGGTATCGGGACCGGAGCTGGGATCGTGACTGTGACCAGGATCGGGCCCGGGCCCGGGATTGGAGCTGGGATCGGAGCCGGGAGTGGATCGGGACCGGGATCGGGACCGGGTCTGTGCCCGCCGGGGAGCGATGGCAGCAGCCGAGGTGAGCGAACTTTGCTTCCCGGGGCTGCTCGGCCGAGCGAGGCTGTCCCGGAGCCCCCCCTGGGCAAGGCCGATCCTCCTCGTGCTCTGGCACTTCCCCGCAGCTTGTGTAAACACTGCTCGGCACAAAAGCGGCATTTGCAGTTTCCTTCCCTGCCCAGGCGTGACCAGGCATCCTGGCGAGCTCGCCTTGTGCCCTGCGAGTCGCTGCTCCGCGTTCCAGGCGGTGCCCTCACTGCCAGGCTGCTCCAAAAAAGTCCTGGAGATGCCTAAAAGGAATCCCCCAGCTTTGGTTTCCCGGTTGTAAAAGTGTATGTTGCAATGTTTCTGCTGACACACTCCGTGCTTTGATGGGAAGCTTTAAATACCGAAGTTACACCTGGATATTCCTGATCTCCACTTAAGTGCTGAGCCTCTGGAATGGCTTTTAATTTAGCATTCATTTTTCTCCTTGGGGCACCAAGTGATTGCTGAGGATCTCTAACATTTCATTTTCAATTCTGATTCCTCTCTCTGCCTTCCCTCAGCTTTCTGACAAAGCCAGTTTTCAGACATGGCTACACCCTCACCTCTGCAGGCTCTCTCCTGTTGTCCTTTCAGGCACAGGGACATGGAAACAGTCACCAGGGAAAACATTTTTTAGGTTACTCAACCATGTTTTGTCTGGCTAGTAAAGCCCTGGCACAGATCAGCTTCCAGCTGTCCTGCCAGCTCTGGCCATGGTATAGTGACCAGCATGAGAAGAAACTTGCTAGTGGTGTTTAAAAAATCAAGTAGATCAGTAATTGTCCACTCTGCAATGCAGCTGTATTTACTCCCTTCCTTCAGGTGTCCTCCAATCCCTTTTTGTGCACTGGTAGCACTGCAGAGCTGCTTTTGAAATCTTGGACAAATTGTCTCTGCCCAAGTAAAAGTCTCACCCACTGCAGTGCAAGCCTGGCAGAATTAAAACTTCTTGGGCTCTCCAACCTGGGCATGCAAAAAAGCTTCTGGGCAGGTGACACAGCTCAGGTGAGGCCACCCAGGCTCTGAATCACTGCTGGAGAGGCTCCCACACAACACCTGCCCTGCTGTGGGGCACAGCTGGAGCCCTGCACAGCCTTTGGTCACCCTCTGAAGTGGGTGACACATTCCAGGGGCTGAGGTCACCACAGCAATTCTGGTTTGGGTGGGAAAGCCCCACTTCTGTTGCTGTGCTGGCCAACAGCTCTTTGTCAATCAGAGAATCTGTTAGTTAAACAGCACAAAAAGGATTTAGGGGATATTAATGTCAGTCTAATCCTACTGACTGCTTAGTTCTTCCTCCCTTTACGAGGCCTAAAAACAGAAATTTGTGCTGGTCTTGCATCTTTTCCCTGATAGTAATTTAAGGACTCCCAGCAGAGTCCTGCAGACATAAAATATCTTGGAGGGTTCCTGGGCCATACCTCTGAGCTCAGGGGTAAATAACTCTGACACTGATGTGTTCTCCAGCTCTTCAACCACTTGCCAGAGGTCCTGGAGTCCAGGGGACTTTCTGGTCAGTGCTGTCACACTGAAAGGAGCTGAGCACCGCCTCTGTATCAGATAAATGGATCACTGGATGTTATTGAGTGCACAGGATTTATCTGAACTCATTAGGCCTCTTTAATTTACTATTTTCTCTCTCAGGGGAATAAACTTTGGGGTGGAAGATTCAGTGGAAGCACAGATCCAATCATGGAGATGCTCAATGCTTCCATTAGCTACGACCAGAGGCTGGCTGAGGTGGATATCCAGGGGAGCAGGGCTTATGCCAAAGCCTTGGAAAAGTCTGGAATCCTATCTAAAACTGAGCTGGAGAAGATCCTGGGTGGCCTGGAAAAGGTATTTCTTCCCTTCAAAAACTGTCAGGTGAATGAATGGCTCCTGACCAGCCTCCCTGGATTGAATAACTCTTGTTGACTGCTGTTTCTGCTGTTTGCAGATCTCTGAGGAATGGTCCAAAGGAGTCTTTGGTGTGATCCAGACTGATGAGGATATCCACACTGCCAACGAGCGCAGGCTGAAGGTTTGGCTCCTCCAGCCTCTTGTTCCTGATCCTCTGCCTGACAGGAAGGGCTGTCCCTGTGTCCCTCTGTGAAATCCCTTCAGAGCTGCTGGCACTGACCCCCCTGGGGCACGGCCAAGGGTCTCCACACCCCCTTTTGGGGCTGCACAAGCACAGAGCCCAAAGCTGCCCTTCCCCAGCACACGTGGCGTGGTTCCTCACAGGATCCTGGAGCTGAGTCCCTTCCAGGCAGGGAGATGTGCTGATGTGCAGTGTCCTGCTCAGAGCACAGAGATGCTGACACAACTCCTGCTCTTGTCCTCAGGAGCTGATTGGAGACGTAGCTGGGAAGCTGCACACTGGCAGAAGCAGGAATGATCAGGTATGGACAGAAGCTTTTTTTTCTCCTCTATTCCTCCACCTCAGTTCTTTAATTGAATATTTTTATGCCTTCTCTCTCATGCCCTGACACACTCCAGCCTGTATTCCCTTTAAATTAATGATGGCTTCAAACTAATGATGCTGCAGTGACTCATCCACCCAGGGGAGTGGGATCTGCAGGGCTGCATCCTGGTGGTAAAAGGCCACAAAATTCCACTGACATCTCTGAAAACCCCCAGAACCCCTGACTTTGCTGGCTGGTTACACACATCTTTCAGGCTCAGTCCTCCTCAGGATGATCAGCTTGTGTTTGTTGGGAAATTTCTGCTACAAATTTGACAATATCTGACAATATGAAAAGAACAGATTTTGGTTCTGTCCATGTAAAGCAACAGCAGCTTTCACAAATCAGTGACCAGGGATTCATCCCATATGAGATTTCCTTCCACACAGAGCCAGGAGTGGATAACAGTGCCTGGGGGTTCTGCTGAGCAATATTTGGTCACTGATTCTGTCCCATTGTGCTTGGCCTGACTGTGTCCAATCTCCCACAGGTTGTGACTGACCTGAAGCTGTTC
>NC_031787.1:4501179-4539278 GCF_001522545.3 Parus major | reverse complement strand
TCCTCCCAGAGAAATCGATGTGATCCTGCCTGGCTACACCCACCTGCAGAAAGCTCAGCCCATCCGATGGAGCCAGTTCTTGCTCAGGTGAGCACCTCCCACCCTCTGCACCCTCGGGGCCCTGCTGTGCTGAGGGGACAGCCAGGGGTGGTGCCAAACCAGAGGGAGCCCTGCAAACTGCAACAGGAATTCCCTGTGTGGCTCTGGCCAGCTGGGAATCCAAGCATGGATTGGGAGACTCCCTGTCCTCCGTCCTTTGGCCATTCTCACCTGCTGGAGTGGGATATTTTCCAGCTTCATCTCCGTGTTTCATCTCTCCTGTTCCTCCCCAGCCATGCTGTTGCTCTGACCCGCGATTCTGAGCGCCTGGGAGAGGTGAAGAGGAGGATCAATGTCTTGCCTTTGGGAAGGTAAAGTGTGTTTTATATTGTGATCCTCAGCCCTCACTTGGCTCTGAGATAAAGACAAGAGACAGATCTGTCCATCCTCTGAGCCACTGGGCTTTCTATTCCATAGACACTTCAGCCTAGCTTCCCTCTCCAAAGACTCTCACCAAAGAGAAATATTTTTCTCTTCCTTCTTGAAGTCAAGGATTACAAGGCTTCCATTAAGCATCCCTTCCTGTTTGGGAGAGAAAATCTGGTTTAGTCCAGAGTTCAGGGTTTGATGAGCTTCAGACCACACTGTGATATCAAAATGAACTGAGGGAGGGGAATCTTCAGAGAGGTGACATCACTAGAGCTCAGTTTTTGTCAGATATCAGTTTGGATATTACGGGTGACTTCTGGTTCTTTCTCCCCTGGCAGTGGAGCTCTGGCTGGAAACCCCCTGGGAATTGACAGAGAGCTGCTGTGCAGTGGTAAATGTCTCCCTGGGACTGAGGAACAGGACTACTCACAATATCTGGGATTTTGGGAAGCATCAGCAGATTGTCCTGCTGTTATTTTGGATGTGTTGCAGCACTTTAACAAGGGGATGGAGGATAATGAATAGATATCAAGTCACTTCCCCTGGGGCAGCCTGGTGCATTCAGGCTGCTGTCAGGGCCAGTGTGACCTCCTGTGTCCATCCCCTTCCCTGCAGAGCTGGACTTTGCTTCCATCAGCCTGAACAGCATGGATGCTGTCAGCGAGAGGGACTTTGTGGGTAAGCACAGCCAAAGCCTCCCAGCACTGGGGGAACCTGACACCTTTCCAGATAACTGAGGAAGGGGCTGGAATCCATCACTCAGGGTTCCCTGGGTTGTCCCAGCACCTTTTCCCCCTCCTGATCTCCTGCCTTGCCTGCAGTGGAATTCCTGTCCGTTGCCACCCTGCTGATGATCCACCTCAGCAAGATGGCTGAGGATCTCATCATCTACAGCACCAGCGAGTTCGGCTTCCTCACCCTCTCTGATGCCTACAGGTAGGTGTCAGCTCTGGGCAGAGAGAGCTTCCTCCTGTGCTGGGAACGCTGCCAGAGCCCTTCCTTGCCTGGCTGGGTTTGCAATCCCAGCAGACTCCTTGTCTCTGGGGTGCCACAAACAAAGCCCTCCCTCCCTCAGATCACACTAACACTTATTCTGACCTGCTGATACCACCCGGGGGAGCCTGGAGGGGAGAGCCCCTTTTTAAGTTTCTCTGTGAGAGGTGGGACTGTGTGGCAGCTCCAGACAAGGTGCAAAATCAAAGAGCAGCTCAGTGAGTTCACTGATTTCCTAAAAACAGGAGTACAGGGAAGAGGGTCCTACACATTGCTTTTGGAGGGGTGGGTCAGTGATGATGTGTGTGTGTGGGTGAGGGTTTTGCTCACCAGTGCACTCCACTCATCTTCCACCCAGCACTGGCAGCAGCCTGATGCCTCAGAAGAAGAACCCCGACAGTCTGGAGCTGATCCGCAGCAAAGCCGGGCGAGTGTTCGGCCGGGTGAGCCCCAAGGAGGAGGAAGAGGGAGAGGAAACTGCTCATATTGGGGCTGGAGAATCTCCTTTTCCTTGTCTTTTCCTTTGTGAAGGGCTGTGTGCTCTGAGCCTGCCCTGGGGCTGTGCTTTGCTCTGTGCCTCACTCCGTGCCTCTCCTGCTTCCCTCTGCAGCTGGCTGCAGTTCTCATGGTCCTCAAAGGACTCCCCAGCACCTACAACAAGGACCTGCAGGTAAAGCACTTGATCCTCTCCACAGCCTCTCTCTGGGCAGACACAGTCCTGCTCCTGAGCTGTCCCAGCACTCCATCTCTGTGCCCAGCCCCTGGCTGTGCGCTGGGAAAGGCGCTGAGGGAGGGGATGCTGCCAGTGTCACCCTGAGTGCCTTGGCAGGAGCCTCTGGGATCACATCCCTGCTCTGCTGCCTGGCCTGCTCCACCTGTTGGGCTGCACCAGGCTGGCTCAGAGCCATTTCCATCGCTGTTCCAACACAGGAGGACAAGGAGGCCGTCTTTGATGTCGTAGACACCCTGAATGCTGTGCTCCAGGTTGCCACTGGAGTGATTTCCACCCTCCAGGTAAGGATTCTTCTCATCTTCTCACTCTTCAGCATCATCATGGTGCATATTCTGTGAGTAGCACAGACAGCAGAGCTCCAGATTGCTCCCAAATGAAAACTTGAGTGCCTCGCCCACGGTGCTCACTTTGGTCCCCTCTGCCAGCTGCTCAGGGGGCCAGAGCATCGTTTTAGAGCTCCAGATGAATTCCCCTCACCTTGACCCCTCCCCAAGGAGGAGCTGATGGTAACGTGTCCCTGGGATCCTCCTCCTGCAGATCAGCAAGGAGAACATGGAGAGGGCGCTGAGTCCGGAGATGTTGGCCACTGACCTGGCTCTCTACCTGGTTCGGAAGGGAGTAAGTGCCAGAGGGAGAGCTGGAGCTGGGATTCCTTTGGGTGCAGAGGAACTGAGCTGAGTCCCCTCTGCCCTGTCCCCTTCCCCCTGCAGATGCCCTTCAGACAAGCCCACGTGGCCTCAGGCAAAGCCGTCCAGCTGGCCGAGACCAAAGGCATCACCATCAACAACCTCAGCCTGGAGGAGCTGCAGAACATCAGGTTTGTATCTCTGTTATTTCAAAGTGCCCAAAAGCCCTGTGCAGAGCCCAGAGCCCCCTGACAGCCCCGCTGTGCCCCCAGCCCCCTGTTTGGCAGTGATGTGGCGCAGGTGTTCAGCGTGGTGAGCAGCGTGGAGCAGTACACGGCCGCGGGTGGCACCGCCAAGAGCAGCGTGTCCGCCCAGATCGAGCAGCTGAGGGAGCTGCTCAAGAGGCTCAAGGAACAGGCTTAGAGTGTGGGGAGAGATCCCCACCCCTCGGTCTGTGTTGGAGTCTGGAACACAATGTGTGTGCCCTTGTCTCCTCTGAGATCCAGGAGAACACTGAATTTCATAGAAGGTGAAATTTATAGGTATGTTTTCATGGTGTTACATGAAAACAATTGTTAAGTTTAAATAAAAAAGCTTAAAGTGTGAGTGTGTAAATTAGAAAGTTTTCTTAGGTCACTAGGTGAAAGAGTTAAACTAGTTTAAAAAATAGAAGACAAGATAGAGAATTTAAGGTGTTGTCTCTTTTCCTTCTTTCTTCTTCATTTTCTTCTTCTAGAAGTTTTTGAGTAATCATGAGTGATTAGATAGAAAATGCCGCAGTGCAGCACACAAGTGATGGGTCATTGAGTCATTAAGAAAAATAATATACGTGTCTGTTGTTAATTAGATACAAATAAATATAAAAATAAATGAACTGCATCATTTGGGCCATTTTGTCCCTTCAGAGCCAAAGTAAGCCAAAAGGCAAAATGAATTAAACTTGTGCAAAAAGTCTAGAAAAGCCTGCCAAGTTTTGTAATAACATTCAGATAAACATGAGAAACAAGATCCTAAGGAGCTTTAGAGTTTTCTTCCTGACCTGCAGAACTGAGATAAACAGAATTCCTCTCACATTCCCCTGTGAGAGAGTATTCTAAAAGAGCTTGGCTCAGAAAAAAACGAGAAATCCAGGTGCAAGAAGTGCAGCAGAAAAGAGAAAATGTTTCAGTCTGGAGTTAATAAACACTGGGGTGTCTGTAGTTGACTGAAATTCTGCTTTTGCATATTGATTCTTCAAGAGCTCATCCTCCCTCCTCTCCCCAAGAACTGCCCATTTTGCCACTTCCAATAACTTTTAACCTTCACTCTTCAACAAGTGACTCTGAAAATAAATAGAGGTAAGAAAGCAGGCAATAAAGAAATAACCAAAAGTAAGCAAGAAATAATAACAATAAACCTAAGCTGTGCTTAAGGGGAGGTTTAGGATGGACATCAGGAGGGGTTCCTTCACCGACAGGGTGATCAAACATCAGAAGGGGCTGTGCAGGGAGGTGGTGTCACCATCCCTGCAGGTGTTTAAGGGAAGAGTGGATGTGACACTGGTCTGCTCTGGGTCACAGGCTGGTGTTGGGTCACAGGTTGGACTCGGTGACCTCGGGGGTCTTTTCCTACCTTAATGATTCTGTGATAAATAAATAAATGCGTAAATAATAAGAAAATGAATAAATAAGTACAAGTGGGTGATCGATACATTTAAACGCCTAAATAATAAAAAGGAGAGGAGGGGAGAGGGAGAGGGGACCATTCGCGGCTCGATGGAATCCAGCGATCCAGGACCGAGCGTGAAAGTTCCTGGAGGCGCCTCCACTCCGGGACACTCGTGCCTTTATCCGGGGGCTCTGTGGGGACAGGACCCGGTCCCTGTCGGGCTCTGCGATCGCTCATCCCGCTGGGGGGGATCGGGATCGGGACCGGGATCGGGACAGTGACAGTGATCGGGATTAGGACAGTGACAGTGATCAGGACAGTGACAGTGACAGGGATCGTGGCCGGGATCGGGAACGGGATCGGGATCGGGAACGGGATGGGGACAGTGACAGGGATCGGGATCGGGACAGTGACAGGATCAGGACAGTGACAGGAATCGTGGCCAGGATCAGGATCGGGATCGGGATTGGGATCGCGATCGGGATCGGGCTCTGGCCCCGCCCCTCACCCAGCCCCGCCCATCTCTCTCCCAGGCCCCGCCCCTCTCCCTCACCGCCCCCGCCCCTCCCCGGCGGGCCCCGCCCACATCCAAGATGGCGCAGGCGGCCTCAGGCGGCGGCGGTGCCGGGCCATGCCCGCTGCTGCTGCCGGTGCTGCTGCTGTTCCTCCCGGGGCTGGCGGCCGGTCCCGCCGGGATGCTGCAGCCCCGGGACACCCCCTCCCGCGAGCGCAGGGAGCTCGGCGGCCTCTGGAGCTTCCGCGCCGATCTGTCTCCGGGCAGGGACGCCGGCTTCGCGCAGCGCTGGTACCGGCGGCCGCTCCGGCAGGTACCGGGGAGCGGCGGGCACGGACGGGCTGCGCTCCTTTCCCTCCCAACCGGGGGCTCCGCTTCTTTCTTCCTCTCTCTCTCCCTTCCTCTTTCCTTGCCTTCCTCCCCGGGTTTCTCTCGAGGCGGTTCCTAATTAGCCGGCCCTGATGATGCCCCGGTGCTGCTCCGAAGGCAAACACCGATAGAACGGAGCCCGTTCACCCTCAGCTGTCCCGTGCACGGCGCTGAGCTTCCAGCAGCACAGAACCGGCAAAAATGGGCACCGGGAATTGCTTATTCCAAAGTTTCAGAGTGCTGGTAGACAAGTTTTGGTGTGGCTGGGATCTGCTTGGAAATTAACTATGTTACCTGGCAGAAAAGATTAATGGGTTTTATGCATAAAATGGATAAGTCGTTCATTATTTCTATTCTTAGCCTTTTGGCAGATTTTGGTGCTGGATTGTGGAAGGAGAGAAGAGCTGAAGGGCAATGTGCTGCTGGAACTTTTGCCAGAGGAGAGGAATCCTGAAATATGCCCTCTCCAAGGGATCCTTAGATGGGTGCACTCAACCTGTTTTAGACCTCAGAGAATCACCCTGAAGGAGTACACAGGTTTTGGCCAGCACAGGCAAGAGTTTTCCTACATCAGATACTAGAAAATCCTCCTCCCCATCCAAGGATTTTCCCACTAGGATTTTCTGATGAGGAGAGCCAGTGCTGAGTCAGCCCTGCACATGATGCCCACCCTGAGTGCTCAGACCTTCCTCATTCCATTTCCTGAAGCTTCCTCAGGAAAGGAGAAGCTGCAGGTCTCCTTTGTGCAACATCCTGAGTGCAGAAAGTGCTGAAAACGAACAGCTCTGTTTGGCAACAGCATCTGGATTCCTCAATATTCAATGTCCTGTGACACTGCCTCCCTCTAATCTTCATATTGGAATAAGCAACTGAATGGATTCTGTTGTAATCCTAAGGAATCTCTGTTGCTTTCATACAGTGAGAAAGGCTGAACTCGTCCCAGTCTCCATGGGGAGGAAAATATCCCAAAATATCTATTACTGCCCAAAATATCTATTATTTTATTACCCTTTTACTACAGCTCTTAGCTGACAAATAGCACCACAACCTCCACGTTGCTCTTGGAGCTGTGCAGGAGAAAATTCCCACTGAAACAACAACCTGGGCTTGGGATTTTCCCCCCTCACTTCTCTGATTCCGTGATGCCAGAGCCATTAATGAAAACATTTCATTGCACAGCAGGAGGGGAAAAGAAAGGAGCAGCTGCTTCCTGTAGGAACAGGCAGGTTCCTGTGCCTGGTGCTAATTAGGGCTTGTGTAGGAGCCATGAGAGATCTCAGCAGTTTTTAAACAGCTTTTCCCAAGGATTTTCCCTTGGCAAAGGCATTGTAGGGCTGTCAGTGGAAGGGGACACCTCCAGTAGTAAAACTCCTCTTTTTAAACTCTGTTCCTTATTTTTCCATGCAATTCCTGCCAGACTGGCCCCGTGATTGACATGCCAGTGCCTGCCAGCTTCAACGACATCACTCAGGACCCCAGCCTGGAGAATTACATCGGCTGGGTGTGGTACGAGAAGGAGGTGCTGCTCCCCCTGCGCTGGCTGCAGGGCGATCCCGCCCCCAGGGTGGTGCTGCGCTTCGGGAGTGCCCATTACTACTCCATCGTGGTACGTGTGGCCCTGGGCTTCCTAAATTAGCCTGGACTGAAGTCAGATTTATGGTTTGTTCAGCAAATGCGTCCCTGCCTCGATCTTGCATCCCCTTCTGAGCTCGTGCCTGTTTTCCCCCAGTAAGAATGAATTGTAATTTATCTTCTCTGATCCTGCAGTTTTGGGATTGGTAACTAAACATTTCCTGGTTAATGGCTCTGCCCCAAACTGTGTCCCTCAGTGACACTTGCTGTCACCCAGACCTAGCTCCTGGCAAAGGGAGATCCCTCAAAGACCAAGATTGTTCCCTCAAAGATCCTTTGAGGATCAAGAGCTCAGGTGTTCCTTGTAACTGAGCTTCCCTCCTCCGTGCTCTGCTCACTGCAGAATCCCAATAACCCATTTTTTGGGGGTCTTTCCTTGCAGTGGGTGAACGGGGTGCAGGTGGTGGAACACGAAGGGGGGCACCTGCCCTTTGAGGCTGACATCAGCAGCGTGGTGCAGGGCAGCCCAGACACCCTGTGCCGCATCACCGTCGCCCTCAACAACACCCTGACCCCCCACACGCTGCCCCCAGGCTCCATCCAGTACATGACTGACAAATCAAGGTGAGTTCCTGGGCTGTTTTACTGCTGGGCTCATCCCAGGGGTGTGGGAGAGGGTTGGTTTATTCAACTGCTGGTTCATAAATCCCTCCATGGGGTTGTCTTTGTGGTGAGTTCTGTTGGTAGAGCAGCGAGGAGTTTAAGCTGTGGTGGTGTGGGGAATCAGCAGTGAGTTATTGCATCTGTTGTGTGCACAGGGAGCTCAGGTTGGCTGATTTGTCAAGCTGAATCAAGGGCAGGTTTGAGAAGCTCACATTCAGCTGGAAGCTGCAAGTACCAGCTCTCCTGAAGGATCAAGCTCTTTGTTAACTTCTTTGTTAACTGCAAAATCCTTCAGTGCAGCAGCAGAAAGACGGATGCAGCCTGTCATAAAGATGTTTTACACCATTATTTTACACTGTCAGCATCCACATGCTGCCTTCAGCAGTGTTATACAGCCAGTTTTCCTGTCTTGCTCACTCAGGTACCCCAGGAATTATTTTGTGCAGAACACCAGGTTCGATTTCTTTAATTATGCTGGAATCCACCGCCCAGTTGTGCTGTACACCACTCCTGCTGCCTACATCGATGACATCACTGTGACAACCACCTCATCAGACAGTGTTGGTAGGTCCTGAGCAACTACAGCTCCCTCAGACTCCAAATGGAGGTGACAAGAACAGCAGGGAAAATATCCTGCATGAGTCTGATTGAATTTGTTTGCTGGTGGCTTTTTCCTGAGGCTGAGCTGTCCTCTTGCAGTCTCTGATTGTCTTTTGTTTCCTGAGCCAGCCATGGTGCAGTATCAGGTGGCAGTGGTTGGCAGCACAGCCAGTTCCCTGTCCCTGAGTTTACGTGACCAAGAGGGGAAGGTGGTTGCTACAGCTGATGGCCCAGTGGGAGAGCTCAAAGTCCTCAACCCAAACCTCTGGTGGCCTTACCTGATGCACGAGAACCCTGGATACCTGTACTCCTTGGAGGTAAAGTGGCATTTCCTCCTCTCTGTGTGTGTTTCATAGGGCTAAGGCACTGCCATAGGGCCTGTCCTCTCCTCTCATGGGCCCTGTGTGTGTGACCAGAGTGACTCTGCTAATTAGGCAGCAATCAAATCGAGCTTTGGCAGCTCCTGAAGGGTCTGCCAGAGAGAAGAGCATTCCTGCAGTTTGCTCTGAGGTGCTGGCCCTTCACACTGAGGGTCCAGTCCATCCCCTCCAAGGAGATGAGTTCACTAGCTCGAGCCTGGGAGCTTCTGAGGGAGTTATGGGTCAGTAGTGATGTTCATGTGCAGAAACTGGGGAGGGTGAGCTGCTCTGAGTCCCCAGCAGGTGATGTGTCAGTCAGAATGATTGCATTTTCTGTCCAGGGCACAGAAATGGCCTGGGGGATGCTATGGGGAAAAGACACTGAAGTGTTTGAAATGAGCAGGTGCCAGAAGGGTCATCCAGGGGCTCATTATTCATCCTTCAGCCTCCACACCTTGCATTTCTATTTTGTGTTCAGTCAGACCTGGCTCCCCCCGAGCAGCAGCAGTGAGGAACTGGCTGTGTGCTGAGGCAGGGCTGGGAAAGGATGTGGGGCCAAAATCTCCCTCACAGATGGGGAGGGAGCTCTGGGCATCCCCCTGAGGATCCCTCCCATTCCTCCCTGGCCGTGCAGGTGAAGATGCAGGCCCAGGTGGGCGAGGCGCTGCTGGAGGACGTGTACACGCTCCCGGTCGGCATCCGCACCGTGCACGTCACCAGCACCCAGTTCCTCATCAATGGCAGGCCCTTCTACTTCCACGGTGTCAACAAGCACGAGGATGCAGATGTAAGTGTGGCACCCAGGGCCAAAGCTCCTGCTGCTGAGGTGGCACCTGCACTGCCTCTCCTCCCCTCTCCTCTCCCAGGAGCTGTTTCCTCACATTCTCCTCCCAGGCTAAGCACTAAGGGAACACCATGCCCGGTCCTGCCACAGTCATGGCATCCCTCAGGGCACGTGGATGTGCTGGTGGAGACCCTGAAGCGTCTCCCAGCCAGAGCTTTCAGTCAGACACGCTGACAGTCAGTCACTCTGCTGTGAGGGTGGGGAGGCCCTGGAACAGGGTTCCCAGAGAAGCTGTGGCTGCCCCATCCCTGCAAGTATTCCAGGCCAGTTGGACAAGGCTTGGAGCAACCTGGGCTAGTGGAAGGTGTGCAAGGGGGTGGAATGATAGGAGCTTTAAGGTCCTTTCCAACCCAAACCCCTCTGAGTGTGACAGTGGCTGTTGGGCTGGATGAAGCAGGGAAGTTGTGCTCACAAGGGGCGATTTCTCTCTCCCCCCAGATCCGTGGCAAAGGCCTGGACTGGCCCCTGATTGTGAAGGACTTCAACCTGCTGCGCTGGCTGGGGGCCAACTCCTTCCGCACCAGCCACTACCCGTACGCCGAGGAGATCATGGACCTGTGCGACGCCTACGGCATCGTGGTCATCGACGAGAGCCCGGGGGTGGGCATCAAACTGCCGTAAGAGCTGCCCAGCACACCCTGCCCCTCGCTCCTCTGCTCCTCCCTGAGCTGTTTCCGAGTGTCCCGTTACCCTTTTGACACTTTTGTCCTCGGTGTCCCACCCTGTGCTGATAGTGGGAGTACTTTGTTCCGTTTGGAAATCTCTGGTTGCACCACCGGTGCCTCGGGATGTTGGGCAAGCAGAGGGCATTTTGCCACGTTTTGCCACATGGCTCCTTTAACGAGCCCAAACCACGGCCCTGAACTGTGCAGCAAACTCTGTGGAAATAGGGCAGAAGCCATCCTCAGTCATCCTCAGCATCAAGGCTCTGCTGTGCCCAGAGGCCGAGTTTTCACAGGGAAAGGCAGAGGGGATGGATTTTACAGCCTCATCTCCTTCTGTCTTCCAGAGAGAGCTTTGGGAACAAGTCCCTGCAGCATCACCTGGCTGTGATGGAGGAGCTGGTCCGCAGGGATAAGAACAGGCCCTCAGTGGTCATGTGGTCAGTGGCCAACGAGCCGGCGTCAGAGCTGCCCCCAGCTGCTCACTACTTCAAGTAAGTGCCTCTGCTCCTCATCTCTTGGCAGCTGAAGCCTCTTCTTCCTTTGGGATGGCACAGAGAGGTAGTAAAGGGAGGGCAGGCATTTTCTGGGGACCCTGGAACTGAACCTGCAGATGCAAACTGAAATGGAACGGCTGCATGTGTCAAAATGATGCTCAGAACTGTCCCAGCGTGTTGGTCCTGAACCACCAAGGCTCCACAAAATTACCAGGAGTCCACTTGGTTTGAGCATCTCTTCTTGAGCTAAGGGTTAAGTAAAATGTTGGTGAGAATGGAACATTCCTTGTTAGCACTGGCAGATGAGTGCTGAATCCTTTGAGAATTACAGCAAAGCTGTAGAATAACTTTCATCGTGAACACAAGGTTCTGCAGTTAGTGCTGCTTTATTTGTTCTGTGCCTCCCCACTTCAAAGCCACTGCTTTGAGTCCCTGCAGTCCCCTTGGTTGTATTTCTAAAGAGATTTAAGCTTTGGAGAGCCCAGGGGCAGCTGTGTAATGGGCAGCAGGCTGTCCCTGGGAGCTGTAGGTGCATTAAGAGAGAAATGTGAAGTTTCATTCTTCAGGATGTTCTACCACCCTCCTGCAGTGTCAGGGCAGCAGCAAAGCTTCATTGTCCCATTCTGTCCCATCTCCCTCACTCAGGGCTTCCTCAAAAGCATCCAGCCTCTGCCTGCTGTGGCACAGGGCCTCAAGAACACATCCCAGGAGTTGTTCAGAAACTTCCCATTGCCCTTTTTACAGTTTCATCCTCAAACTCAACTATCCCTTCAACTTCTAAGCTGCTGGCACCACCCCATGTGCCTGTGCTTGGTGTGCTTCCACTCTGCTCTCTTTCAGGTGGCAGATATTCCCTTTATTTCATTAGAACACTGGCTGCTAAATCAAAAGCAGCTCTGTCTGGGGGTGGAAGGACAGAGAGCCTGGGGAGAGGGGGCTGTGCTTCTCCAGGCTGTTGTTGAACTCTTGCTTTACTGTTTGCAAACAGGACAGTGATAGCTCACACTAAAGCTCTCGACCCCTCCAGACCAGTCACCTTTGTGACAGATGCTAATTACGCTCTTGATCGTGGTGTAAGTTTGCTTCATTTTCTAGCTTTTTCTTTTTTTTTGTTGTTGTTGTTTTTAATTCATACATTAAATTTCCTCCTCTTGTTTTATAGTCCTTTCCCCACCTCCTTCCCTAAATTTACAGGAGGTATTTAGCAGGGAAAGGCTAAAGAAAAATTATGTTTTTGTTTCTAGTAGAAATCTCCTTATTCTCTAGTTGTAGTGCAACAAAAAGGATCTGTAGGAGAGAACAATTCTCTGTGTGCAGGATTATGTCCCTGAATTCCATAAATATTGTCATGCTTTGCTGTGCCATTGATTGTGTTTACTAATGCTCAGGAATTTCACTTGCAATTAAGCCAAAGCTTAAACCTCTTTAAAATGCTCACAACCCTTATGGAAGTCTAAAGGAAGGAAGCTTTGCTTTAATTCCTGCTTTAAACTGCTCTAGATCTTCTTTGGCAGATGTCTCTTTGTGTTGAGTAATCTAAAAGCTCCTCCAGCTCCACAATTAAAGCCCTAGAGCTGGATAAATAACCAAAAGGCACTTTCCTTGGATTTTTGGGCCTTTCATAGCATGGACCAAGGATTTTTTAACACCTGTATTTGTTTCCAGGATCAATCCTTGTACAATAATCATTTCTAGCAGGTGAGCTGGTGCTGCCACACATCCCTGCTCCAGGTTACACTTTGGATTTCTTCTAAAATGTGCTCTAATTAGCAGGAATGGCTGCAACTCTGAGGTTTTTCTTCCCCACCCCAGAAAAAAACAAAACCTCTGATGCTTTAAATTTGAAAGAGCCCAGCAGGAATCTCCTTCTGTATGTCCCATTCCCACTCTGCCCAACTGGAGGAGCTCAGGCAAACAAACCCAAAGAACAGATCTCATACACTGATGTGATATTAGAACTTTTTTCTTTTTCTTTTATTACAAAACATGTTAAGAGAACATTGAACAAGTTACATACAACATCACTTTATCTTGAGGGGGCTTTGTGCCCTTTTATCACACTGTCCATGTGGTAGAAATGGCAAATAACTTGCAGAATGCTTTAGTCTTAGTATTGCACCATTGATGCACAAAATTTAGTTGCTAGTCAAAATATTTGACCACTCACTTGATAATCACATTCCAATACTCAAAAAGAAAAAGTACATCTAAATGTACCAGCAAGCCAGAGACATCTTGGAAACAAAAAAACTTCTAACAAACCTGAGAATGAAACGTGTTGATCTTGTCTAACTCTTTGCTGTTACTTCCTAATCTGTAAGAAAAATTGCCAGATTAATGCTGTTAGCTTATTAAATTTATCCTTTTATCCTATGTTTGGAGGGCCTGAGTGATGGGGGAAACAATTCTTTCCACGTGTAATAAACCTGGATTCCATTAAATGAACCCAAAGGAGAATTTAGGTTTACAAGAGAAGGTTGAAGTCTGTGCCAAAACACTCTCACCTTGTTTTTTGCAGGCTCCCTATGTGGATGTGATTTGTGTGAACAGCTACTTCTCCTGGTACCATGACCCAGGCCACCTGGAAGTGATCCCAGTCCAGCTCACAGCCCAGTTTGAGAACTGGTATAAAACCTACCAAAAACCCATTATCCAGAGTGAATATGGAGCAGACTCGGTGCCTGGGCTGCACAGTGTGAGTGTTGTGGTGTTTGCCAGATGGAAACAGCTCTTACAAGGCAGCAAAATGGCACTGGGAGAGGGTGGCACCACTGGGCCTGGCTTGCTGTGAGATGCTTTAGTGTCCAAAAGGCTCCAGGACTGGGATCCTGCTCCATCAAAACCAGTGAGCTTTGCCACTCACTTTGTTTAAAGAGGACTCCAAAACCTGTCCTTGGCAGTGGTAGAAAATGCTTAAATGAAAGCAAACCCTGGAGAATGGAGGTTTTGTGGTGCTGTCCCTGACATGACAAAAGCCACCAAGGGAATTCCCCCTGGAAATACCTGGAATTTTGAGTTTGCTAATGGTCACAACAGCCATGTTAACGCAGCACAAGCAGCAGACCAGGCAGCCACAGAGTTTCTGTTCAGGAATAGCTCCTCAGGCAGTGGGAATGGCTGTGCTGGGATGGTTTGTCCCCTCACCCTGTTCTCCTGGCTGCAGGACCCACCCCTGATGTTCAGTGAGGAGTACCAGCAGGCCATGCTCAGGGAGTACCACTCCATCTTTGACAAGAAGAGGAAGGAGTACGTGATCGGGGAGCTCATCTGGAATTTTGCTGATTTCATGACCAATCAAGGTGAGCTTTTATTTATATTCCAAACACCTCTCCATCCTCCCTGGGAGCTGAGTGGTTGAAGCCACACAAAGACTGTGCTGAAGGGTAGGACAAAAGGCCCTCTGTTCACCAGGATGGAGCACAGCTGCTTTTGTCACCAGATCCAGCATGACCAGAGCCAAGAGGGAAAGCTGCCTGTGCTTAATTCATCCTTTCTCCTTCACAGTTGCTCCCAGGAACATGAGACAATGCACAGGGCAAGCTTGTGAGGAACCCAGGTTGCCAAACCTCAATTCAGAGCTTTAGGCAGCTGTCAGGGACATCTCTCTTGTTTCCAGTGTCACCTACAGCTACCCTGGGAACAGAGCACCTTAAGTAATCCATATGAACTTGGTAGAGGTTTAGCAGTAGAGGAGCAGATGCCACACTGGCACTACAGCTGTGTCACTGTGACACTCCACCATGCAGATAAGTGCAGTCACAAAGGAAGGGAAATTCCTTCATTTACAGTGCAGTCCCACAGAAATTAAACAATCACAACTCAGATCTAGTAATGAACCTGTTCTGCTTATGCCACCTGCAGGGGGTTGGGGTGGTGAGCAGTCAGCGAGAGGGAGGAACAGCACTAAAATACCCTGCAGAGCACCAGGACAGGCTTTAGAAAGCTCAGTGATGGCAGTGGCCAGAAAAGCAGCATCAAAAAGGACTGAGAACATGTAGACAAGGTCACACACAGATGCAGTTCCAGTCTCTCTATGTGTTGCAATCTTCTCTCATTTCCTAGGAAAATTAAAACAGGCAGAAAGGATCCAGACACCACACAGGACAGTAAACAGTCATCATTATTTCCTCCATTCAATCTGAAGGTGGAGCCAATCTATTGTAGATGTAACACTGATCAAAGGGCACACCCCAATTAAATGTCCCAGCTCAGCAGCTGTAAAAAACAAGGAATTGCAGCTGGATCCTGCCAAGCTCCCTGCTGTACCTGACCGTGCAGAAGAAAGTGCAGAGGTCTCTTCCACCTGGCAAGATTTAGTACCTACACTGTAACAGCTCCCAGCAGGCCCTGGAAGAGCTTGGTTTATATATTTTATTTTGTAATTTCTCTGCAGGGACCACACGAGTTTTGGGGAACAAGAAAGGAATCTTCACCCGCCAGCGCCAGCCTAAAGCAGCCGCGTTTGTTCTTAGAGACAGATACTGGAAGATTGCAAATGAATCAAGCTGTCTTCCTCCTGTAATAACATCACATTCCCTCTTCCTAAAATGAAGACAAAGGGTTTAGTGGCTGGGGATTATGTCAAAGTTGTTATTAAACTTCTGTTTAAATAAGTTTTATGCCTGATTCAAGTCGTGCAAGTCCAATGCGATTTCTAATCCACCTGAAGTAGTTACTGTGATGCAAAGCAGCTCAGAAACTTGTGTTTCCTCTGCTCAGCCATGTCTGGAGGCTTCCTGTTTCCAGGCAGGAAGACAAATACTTTCAAGAAGCTGAAGTTAAGAAATCCTGACTGAGGTATCTGTTTATGGCAAAAAAATTACAAATATTACATGATACAACTCAATGCTGAACTTAAAACAAAATCTAAGTTACTCTAAATGAACATCACATCCCTCTAAAGCAAATGAGGTTTTCCAGTTCAACTCCTCTAAGAGTTAACACTACTGAGATGACAGCAAACTGCCCACAGGATTGCAGGGGCAGAGTTTGTGCAGCTGCTCTGGCCTGACAGGATGGATGTGTGAGAAATCCTGAGCATTCCCAGCAGCCAGGAAGGGTGTGATCCACCCAACATACTCCAACAGAGTTTGGAATTCCTGTTCCAGCAGCAAGGTGGAATGTTAGAGAGGGAGGGACTACATCAACTCAACTTTAAATCTATTTATTCTACAGTACCAAAACTGCCACTATTAGACACGAGCTGTGTCTAACAATGCCACTTCCACTGTGGAAGGGCTTCCTTCATATTAAATGTCATCACAGGAAGAGCAGCCCAGAGGGAAATTCTGTTCCAAACCTTTCTGAGAGTGGCCTGAAAGCCCTCTGGGGTAGGGCCAGGTATAAATCCTGGTGCTGCTTCAGTGATGTCCCTTTAGGGCTTTAGCCTGGCATGGATCACACCAGCACACACAGAAAAATTCAAATATTTAGTCTGCAAACTTCCCAGCGTTGTCCCAAATCACAAGGAGCAGAGCAACAGAAGCAGAGGCTGCCCAATGCATTTGGGAAGTGACAGTTCTGGAGTTTGATCACTGGAATTCACAGATACTGGGTGAAACTGCTGCCATCACTCCCTGTTCTGCAGCTGCCTCTGCTGTGAGTGGCTCAGGGAAGTGACTGAATCTGACCATATAAAGAAAATATTTTCTTTTCTGTTGTGTGGTGGCCAAATTCTGTTCCCTTCAGAGGTGGCACACGAGGAACCAACAGCACCTTCCACCCTGCCCCAGCAGAATAAGGACACAGATGTTCACTACAGACTCCACAACAATTTTTCTTGTGTTTTTAAGGGAAAAGAAACAACACTACAGCATTCCTCACACTGTGCTAGGCCTAGATTTTCTCTAGAACTAAACCCCCAGAATATAAAACTCTATGCACAATAAAAAGACATTTGTTCAAACACACCATGGTATGAGCAATTCCCGTATTTAAGCCCACTAGCAGTGTTTGAAAGTAATTTCAACTTCTCCATCTCTAGCCATCATCCTTAAAAACTCATTTTCTTTCCCAATTTCAACAGACCTGACCAAAACACAGATGAGGATTTGACACTGGTCACTCCTTACAAACCAGGGCTCAGCTCAACCCCCCCAAAATCTGAGCACACAGCGGAGGGTTAATTCCTGCTTGTTCTCAACAAACCCAACCCTGCCCAGCAGCTCCCTCCCCAAATCCAGGGACACATCCAGCAGTTCCCAGGGATTTTGTGGTCTGTGGGACCAGCTTTGAGCAGCCCCAATAAAGCAGAAAGTGATAAAAATCACAATGTTGGGCTTGTTGTTTTTTGCTTAAAGAACTGTAAACAGTGAAAGCCTCAAGTCAACGCTGCTCAGCCTTTACACACAATGCTCAGCCAGACACAAAGCTGCAGGAATTCTACTGGGAAAACTGGGATCTGGGGGGAATCAAGTGCTTTAACCCTTCTACTGCTAAACACACACAAGGTATTGGAAAAAAAACCAAACCACACGACTTGGTACAATTTCTAGAAACAGAATTACAGTACTGACATTAAAAACAGTTTCTAAGGCTCAGACTGAGTCCAAAAAGGCCTCTGGTTGGGTTCATTCAAGCTCTTATGTTTGGACTGCATGAATGCAGCATAAGAATGATTGCAGCAAGACATCCACAGGTAATTTCTACATTTATTTTTGTTGGGTTTTTTTTTTTTCTTTTTTTTCTTTTTTTTTTTTTTATACCAAAAAAAGTTATGTGCAACAAATAGAATTCGTACATATTTACATGGTTTTTTTACCTGTTAGCAAAATTGTATCCTAAACCTCCAAGAGAGAATCTCTCAGCCTATATTGAGAAAAGGAACATCAGCCCAATGACTCCATTTTAAATGGGTGTTGGATTTGGAGTTGAAAGCACTGGGAATAAATAGTTGATGTACTATACAGAACAAACACCTAATATTTAGGCCATGCTTAATACAGTTTTATGGTAACAGAATACTTCATCTTTTCTGGATCAGTTTAAACAACATTGGCAGAACCAAAGCCATCCAACCTCTGACTTCAGCCCACATAAATTAGGAGCAGAACTGCCTGAAGCATCTCACCAACCTCCTGGAACAACTGACACTCAACAGCAGCACAAAATGCAAACTACAGCATTCAGAAACCTCTTCACCAGAGATCTGTTGTCACTTCGGATCTCAAAAGTGCTCAGGAATGTTTCATTGGCCTCAGTGTCACAAATATTTTAGAAACTTCCAGGAATATTAATTTCCTCCACGAGACTCGAATGCTTTGTTGGCCTTAAAGAGCAGCAAGTCCCTTACAGTAAGAGGATTTCAGGAATGTTGAATTCCTAAGCAGGCTTTGGGATGTGTTTTTTTGTCTTTCTGATCCGCTCCTCGCAGTGGAACTTCCAACTCAGAATATTCTGTGATCCCAAAGGAATTCTGGAACTCTGAGAGAGCCAAAGAGGGGCAGGAAGAGCCCAAATTCAGAACCTCTGTTTGGATACTGTGAATTTTATCCCATCCATTGTCCTGAGTGTTGAAACCACAACGAGGATCTCTGTAACACACCCCTGTCCCTTGCCAGCCCAAATATCATTTACCTGCCTTTACCCAGACTCCTGCATCCTTGAGAAATTTTAAGATTTGCCTTTGGATTTGTAAGGGTAAAACCAATATCAAGCACACATTTGCCACCACGTTTTGGCTGGGGAGCACAGCTGCACTCCTGATTTCCATCACAACCCATTTTACTGGAAGGAAGATGCTGTTTCTATCATTGGGAGCAGCAAGGAAAGAGTCAAAAGAACTGGAAGCAGAAAGGTCCAAATTTCTCCTGCTAAGATTATTCTGCCCTTTATTCAGGCCAACTGCATTTCTGAAGCATGAGAGAGAAACAGAAGAAATCGGGGCCGTTTCTAACAAATCACTTCCAGTAAAAAGTAAGGGAAGCACACAAGACAAGAGAGTTCACAATTAAGGATCAGATTTGCAAGGTCGTGCACAAAGTGTGGCTGCAAATCCTCCCAGAGCCCAAACTCCAGCTCCATTTGCTCCCTATGTGCACACAAACAAGGACTGCAGACACCACTGCTGAAAATCTGGCCCTAAACATTTTTACTAAACAAACTGAATCAACAGACTATGCCCACACAAACGAGCACAAGACACAGTGAAGTTAACACCAATACTTTCAGCTGATGGGGCTTTTTTTTCCCTCTTTTTTTCCCCCAGGAATTGGACCAAGTACTCATGGATTAGACTTGTCTTCATGGCTGCTTGCTCTGAGAGAGGAGCAACTTTCAGGCAGCAAGTGTTCACCTCTTCCTTGGGTGAAAAAAAGATGCCTTTAGTGTAGATCACAGAAATGCATCGAAATAAAATCTATACAACACATTAAACACTGCTACTGCCTCAAGGCTTGGGAGAGAACAAAGCCAAGCCTTGAGGGACCAATTCAACATCATTCATTCTCCTTAATATCAAAGTGGAAGGCATTTGAGAGACAGAACTAAACATCAAGACAAGCTTTAACTGTACTCCGGTCAATACGAAACTCATTTAATGAATTGCTGGCTAACTGTGGGACGAGGGACAAGTCATTTAGTGTTACATGCAACAGATGTTACTCACACCACAGAACTCTGTACAGAAAAGCAGTTTCCACCTCCACCCTTGGTACAAACCACAATTACTTCAGTAGTAATTGAAATATTCATTTGTTTTGCTCTATTGGAAACACTGCTCGTTTCACAGTCAAGTTTATCCTTAGTGTTTAAAATCCACTTACAATGGAAGTGTCTCTCTGACATTCATGTTTGAGAATGAAAATGCTAAAAGGAGTTAAATTAGTTCTTTAAATAAATGGGTATGCAATTGGAATTCTTCATATTTCGAACTGACAAGGGCAAAAAGCAGCACAGCACCAATTACAGAAAGTAGCTGAACCCACACATTTTGGTGTCACACAGTCTGAAACACAAGTATTTCACTTTTCCAAATCACATCAACCTTTTAAATTAAACTGAAAACAATACTGCTACCACTTCTCAGTCTAAAAACTAAAAACAGATCTCTTAATACTCTTCTATCCCCAGCAAGTTTGCTGGGAATTTTGTTTGTTCATTTTTAAAGCAAGGACACTTCTGCCTGCCAAGTTCAACACAAAGTATTTGGTTTAAGATTTGAAGACAGAAGGCACTTTTAACATTCAGCCTTAGAATACTGAGTGCAGAAACAACGTGTACAATTTTGTTCCTTTGTTTAAATCTGCAGTTTAATATATTTTTTTCCCCAATTAGTTCTTAGAAAGAGCAATGATAGCACTATATCACATTTCATTTTCAGGAGCACATTGACTTACTTATCCCATTAAACAGGTTGCCCTTCCAAGAGATCTTCTCCGTGTGTGTGTGTCAGGCCTAAAGTTCATTTCCCAATATAGCACAAACCAAAGATCCTGACCAAGATCAATTAAGGAACTGCTTTTTCAGTGCACTGCTTGGTTATCCTGCTCACTCAGTGGTTTCCACTGCAAATTGCAATTCTATACTGCAGCATTCATAGAACATCAAACATTAGTAACACTGGCTTGGCTGAGCACAGCTTCCAACGGAACAGCTCTGCTTGGAAACGGAGTCCTTTCAAAGAACACTTCATCCAACCCCCAATCTCCAAATCAGCTTTTCATTGACCACATGAAGCTAGTTTTGTTCTGTACAGAAATTAATGAGGTTGTCGTTTAATCAACATACTTCAGGTTTCAGCTTTAATTCCATTTTTGTTACTGGAGACAAAAAAAAAAAAAAAAAAAAAAAAAGGAAAAAAAGAGAAAAATAAAAGAAGAAAAAATGGAACCAACCCCAAGCATCATTCTTGTGAAAGCCCAACAGTGAGAGCAGCAACTCCACGTTCTTTAGAGGTCACTTCTTCCATCGTGTCAGTCGACTCTGAGCTGAACCCTCTGACAGCTCCTAACCAAACCCATGGGACAGTGAGTTCTCCAGGGATGAAACCAAGAGTTCTAATTTTATTTACAGTGTAAGTCCTAGTCAAATCTAAGTCCATCAGCTAAAAAAAAAAAAAAAAAAAAAAAAAAAAAAAAAAAAAAAAAAAAAAAAANAAAAAAAAAATACACATACTGTAAACATGGCAACATTAAATATGGTGATGCTAGTCTAGAATATTTCATGTCATGATCACATCTTGTTATACCTGAATTTATATACAGGATATTTTATAGCAAGTGTTACCCACTTCACAAGTGGAGGGGGAAGAGAGAGAGTCTAGGTTTTGCTGTGGCTAAAACTCCTTCAAAGTAAAGTTAAAGCTTGTCTTTGATTGTTATAGAGCTTTCTTTCATAACCGCATTTAAACTGAAGATTAGCACAGAGAAATTATCTGGGGCCCCTTGAAATTTATAATTCAAAATTTCCGTTATGATTCTCGGGGAGGGGGAAGGGGAGAAAAAAGTGTCTGATATGGAGAATAAAAAAATTACTGCAAAATAAACTTAATGGAAGTTGGGTCTTCAGACTGTCAGTCAAAAGTTCCACCAGGGGTTATTCCTGTTTGGGTTGGAGTTGCCTCTTCCAGGCCTCGTTCAAATAAACTAGTCGTTTGTAGTTGATGATAAAGAGAATGAAGTTCAGCAAATATGTGAGCACGCAGACAATGCAAAATTCCTTCAGCACGAAGTACAGAATGTATGCCAAGTACAGGGACCCTACTACAGACACTATGGAGGATGTCATGAGGATTAGAGCTGCTACTGCACTTGCTGTCATACCTGCAACAAGAGAGACAGAGTTACTCACCCCTCCCCACACAGAGAAAAAGTGAATTCAGACTCAGCCACTTAGCAATATTACACAGAATTGTGGTTAAAATACCACCTTGAGAAATGGGTATTTGGAGGGGAGTATCTAAGGCTCTGTCTGACAGCCCTGTGGAGCTGTGTGGGATTAACCATGCTCATACTCCTGAGTTATAGGAAAATTAGTGGTCAAGTTATTTCTGTCAGGATTAACAGCTTTCCAGCAAACCATAGAGTTACCAAGAAATAGATATAATTATATTTCATGCACTTTTTTGCCTGTGCTCTCCATTACTCCTGCAAAACTTCCCCATTCCATTTTTATTCCCTCTCTTTTCCACCATGCAATCCAATGCCAAATATACTGGAGTGAAAATACCAGCACAGAAACTGTCTTCACACTTGGATTATTAATAGCATATCAGGAGAAAATCCAATTACTCTTTTTATCAGTTGGGTTTTTAAGCCCTTTGGACAGATGTATCATTAGAGTGATGCAAAAATAACCCCAAGATATAAAAATCAGAAGCATTTATCTGGTTTCCTGCAGATTGTGCAATGGATATTGCTCTCCTCCTGCATCCCCACAGCCCTGCTTTATATTTGAGGCTCTGAAGTGAATGAATACTTACCAAGTAGCATTTGTAGTATATAAAACACCAGGCCAAAAACACTGTTTGACTGATTTATTGCACTGTCCTTTCCAAAGATGGAACCCAAGAGACCGAATCCTCGACCCCATCTGTAAAACAGGGAAACTAATTAACTCTTATTAGGCCACCTACTGCTTTCCAGCAGCATTTTCAGTCCAGGGCTGTTGGGGAAAGAAAAGGACACAAATTCTGCTATGATTTACTTGGAGCTCTCCTGGAAAACCAAGCAGCAACAGGGGGAGCACTGGGCACAGCTTTATCCCACACCTTGCTGATTGAAGTTGTTTGACACACTAGGAAATACTGAATTCACACAGCTGCAACTTCCCTGAACACCACCTCTGCTTCCCAGGGTTGGAGTTTAGAGCTGTTTTGTCAAATAGACACTTCCTTCCCCCACTGACAGCTTTAGCAGCTCTCTGCACCGCAGCAAACTGGACACAAGGTCACTACAAAGCTGAGGCAAGGATTTGTTCCACTCACTTCTCTGCATCAGAGCAAGAGAATCAGGACATAAATCTGTACCTCAGCTGCTCCTCAGTCCAACAGCTCAGGAGGAACCCAAATCTGTCAAGCACACGAGCTGAGGATGGCACCATCACAAGATCAGCTCTTGCACAGTGTGACACTGAACCAACACCTGAAATCCCTACAAAGTGACTTTCAACTTCCCAGGGCTAAGGCAGAAAGCAGCACAAGCCCTACAAAACTGCTGCTGCAGGAAGGAGGGTGAAAGATTAAATTAGCAAATGTGTTTGTGCCAGAAACCATTAATTCCATGCCCTAAGGCAGTTCATGCTATTATTTGTAAAAGCAAAGTGAAGACCCTATTTATTAGTGTCACTTGAAAATATGAAGTTATTTTGCTATTTCAAGGTAATTTAACTCACAAGAGCACATTGGGATATTTGCCAGCAGATTTTTGGAGCATCAAGCCAAGCACTACACAAATGTCAGGCTTGCTTCACATTACCAGCTTAACTGAGCAAGGTAAAAAAGTGTCATTCCTCATTCTGCTGCAGCAGGAAACTCCAAAGAAAATGCAGTTTTCAGGAAGTTTCTTATCCTAGAGGCAATGGGCCTGCTGAACCAACACCCAGCTCAGGTCTGTCCCTGCACAAAGCAGGAATGTTGCTGATGTCACTCACCTGGGACCTGCCATCCCCACATCACAGTTTCCTCACAGGAAGAGGCACCACAATAAGGAGAATTTAATACCATCTCCGAAACATTCTCCAGTCTCACAGCCATCTGTGCAAAACTCATTTAAACTCATCATTTTAATTGTAGACTAAGTTTGAATTCACTAGTAATACTCTTGTGCTCCTCTCCTCAAGAAACCCAGCAGGTCCCAATTCTTAGAAAGCAGATTTACTGTATAAACAGTCAAAAATTAAACATGCTTTCAGCTAGTTTGGTCTCAAATCTTTTAAAAGTGAAACTTTTCTGCCAATATTAAGCTTCAAGGCAGCACAGACAATGCTTTTCCAGGGGACAGAGCCTCAGCATCCCAGAGCTGCCAGACATGGAGTTGCAGGGAAAAGCAGTGCAGAACTGCCTGGCTCTCTGCTCTCATCCCAGGGCAGCTCTGGGGTTATGGAAATCACAAAGAATCTCAATTATGGTGAGATTTCCTCTCACACCTCGAATGTTATCTGGATTTTAAGAGATTTTTTAGCCTTCCTTTGATAAGATGGTCACAGGACATGTAACAATTGTCCTGTGTTGTCCAAATTCCAAAGGCTGTAGTAAAGAGCCACACAAATATATTAAAGGAATTCTCATTTTTACATTTAATAGTTTATACTTCTTGTTCTGTATTACTACATTTATAGATGCTTCAGCCTGCCATGCACAGGTTCAGTTTATTGTTCTGGTCTCCAAGTGAGAATTCTTTGCAGGGTGACATTAAAATGATTTGAACACACTCAGGTTTTCCTGCACAACCCAGAGTGGGTAAAGGTTCAGCATCAGCCTAACTCCAAATAACGGCAGGATGATGAATCCATCCCTACCTGAGCGCTCAGCAGATCCTGTGGTGTCTGAGAGCAAAGGATTAAAACATCAGAAATGTCATTTTACAGAACCTGACCCTGCAGTTGTTCTGCAAGAGAATAAAATGTTGCCAGGGGAAGGATAATGAGTTCCAGCCCTTCCTGAGAGTCACAGTCCCGGAGTGATCTGGGCAGAGCTGCAAGGTCAGAGCACAGGGAAAGCTTTTTCCACATGCAGGACTTCATTAAGTGTCTTGTTGGCCTTGTAGCAGCTTTGAGGAGATCAAGTATTAAATTTCAGCCCATGGAGTCCAGGTCTAATCTCACATCTTATTCCACACACTTGGAGACAGCTAAGCAGCCTGGGTTTTAGCACAGAACACTTTTCCCAGCCTTATAAGGTTTGGAGTGGGAGCAAGTGTTCCGCATCAAACTGAAAAGCAAAGTATTTAGACTTAATATATTTACTTTGTATACTCCCTTTCCCATCTCATTTCCCTACTGAAAAGTCTAAATAGTCTCCTAATTTTATTAAGGTTGTAAACCCCACAATGAACCAGGAACTTCTGCCAGCAAGTGGAGGAAGGATAAAAACTGAGTAGATAATGTTCCTTTTCACACCAAATTCAGGTGTGAATTGCCTGATTGATGATAACTTTGAAAGTCTAAAAACGATGGCAAACAAATAGCAAGAAGAAAACAAGATGAGCTGCAGAAAATAAACTCAGAAGTCTTTCATGTAACCTGCATTTTACAAAAAAAATCGTAATTTAGAAGAAATGTTATTCATTTGCATCCATTTTTTTGGATACAGAATGTTAAGCAAAATGACCTGCAGTAACTACAGAGCAAGATAAAAGCACAGCCTGATTTCACCAAGTTTTTCCTGGTTCTGTTTGGTGGCTCCCATCCCTGAGGATCAGGAGTTCGGTGTCGCAGTCACTCCAGGTGACTCAGAGCACTCTGACAAACCCATGTGCCAAACCCACTTTCACCACACCCGAGTTTCACTGCTATTAAAAAATACAAGGAATCAGATCTAACTACAAGGAACAAACCTTTACTACATCTCTGTAACTCATTTTCCCTCTCTATCTGCATGTACCACTCTGAATGTTCTTTAAAATGTTAAATAGTGATTCAAGAAATCTAAAATAAAGTGATTCCTCTGCTTTCCCAGCATCTACAATTGAACACTGCAGTGATTTTCAGCCCAATGTGCACCATCTCTTATCAAAAGGAGGTCTTGGAAGTTATTATCCACCCTCTAAACAATGCCCCTTCTGGTTTGAGGTACTTCACAAAGCTCAGCAATGTTGCATTTTCAGAGGTTTAAAGCAGTGTTTGTGTGCAATTGTTACTTCTTAACAAGAAGACAAAAAGAACTGAGGTCACTGTGCTCCACGAGTGACCTACCCCCAGTAAAATCTTACATTTTTATATCACTAAAATCATTTCAATCTCTTTTGCACAACTATGATCATCCTCTGTGTTCCAGAACAGTGTATTAGGGGACACACTTGAAACACTTTAGGATAATTTAGCAGAGAAAATGCTCAAAGGGAACACAAGAACCTCATTTAGCCCACCAGTATCTCAAGTATTTTAGCAGATGAGCAAACAACCTTCCAGTTTAACAAGTTACAGGCTCTGAGTTATCAGCATTGGCTCCAAAAGCAGCAGAATTCCAAGCCTGCCAAACACACCAAGTCAAACAAACAAACCAAAAAGTGTTTATTTAGCCAGGAGTTGGATTAGTGTCCCCTGCAGCCCCTGTAAGAAATGTTTTTGTAGCCAATCCCCAGCTCTGGCAGCACCTGCAGATGGTTTTAACAGGTTTGCCAAAGCTCATTCCCCAAAATGCTTTCCCTGGCCTCCACTGTCCTTAAGGATCAGCTGAAATTTCTGAACTGGGCTTTCACCTGCACCGAGACACTTGGTGCCCTACTCTGAAGCCTTCCTGGATGTCCCAAATGCTTCCTGAGCACTTCTGACCTCCACCACAGCCCTGATGATGATCAGAATCACATCCCCTCAAATTCAACAGGTAACCTCTAGGTTTTTATACCCAGGACTGAACTAACCCCTATATTTTCATATTAACATGGAAAGAACAATACTGGGTCAGGGCAGGTCCAGCACATGCCTTGAACAAAGCACACAATTCCCAGGTCACATTCCAGTGTCCTCAAGGACTGCTTGGAAATGCAATCAAATCCTTCAGGTTATTCCAAGGCATGTCTGATCCCAAATCTCTGCATTTGTGCAGCAGCAGCTCTGCTCAATTCTCTCTCAGTTGTTTGGTTTGGTGCAATGAAAAGGGCAAACAATAAAAAGGATTTTCTACTCAAACTGCAAGAAAAGAACTCAAGTTTGGGTGTTTTTTGGGTAGTAGGAAGTTAGTTAAAGCCTCTCATTTCAGGATTATTTATCATCCCATGAGCATTATTTTGTTATCAACACCCCTTTGTAACCCTGAGGAAACAATAAATCTAATTTTCTAAAGAAATCAGAAAAGGCTACACTTGATAAGTGATGTGCACATTTCCTTAAGCACCACTGGACTCCTGAGGTAATTTCTGGTCCATAGTGAAAGTTCTCAGAGGGGAGCAGAGCTCACCCCCTGCCTTCAGGGTAAAGCTCATATAAAGGTCAAAGGATCTGGAGCATGTTAAGAAACTTTGGTTGCAATTTCTTTTCAGCTTCACCAGAGGATTTTGGATTAAACCTAATTCATGGTTTCAAGGCCACTCTAACAGTTTTAATAAATTAAGTAAAAGCCTTCAATTAGAAGCCACAAAAAAGAAGATTAAAAATTCCCATTTGTAAACTTGCCAGCAGTGCTCAAAAATGTTGATACATTTAATTTCATGTTTAAATCTATTAGCAGCATTTAGCATAACTAAATGAGGTTTTCTTCTATATATCCTCCAGCTCTGTTTCAGAGTCTGTAAAAACTCTCAGTGTCTAGATCAGCAAAATATTAAGCAGACAGTGGATAATTATTTTATAGCAGCCTTTACAGAAGCACTGGCTATTCAAGATATAAACCAGCAGCACTGATTCCCTCTACATAATCTTTTCCATTAAGCTACCATAAATGAAGCCCAAGTCTGAATTATAAGCAATTTGTTAAATTTATTTTGCACCAGGCAAAATAATTCCTAGTCCTATTACAAATTCCAGTCAAGCTGGAAATGATGTATTTAGAAAAGCAAAAATTAATGTTTGTGTGAGCACTCTAAGGATGGAAAATAAAGATTCCCACAGCAAGAGCAGTGCTGTGTTTTATAAAAGATGTACCTCCCACTGGGGACAGAGAACCTTGGCTCCCAGGGCTCTGCTTTCCCCTTAGCAGAGGAGTGACTGTGCCTTTCCCTCCCTTCCCCTGTGGCACTGAATTTGGCTCCTCAAATTTCTCCCTGCCCAATTCCAAACCAGAGATCTTCCAAGCTTTCCTCAGACAGCAAACTCAGTGAATCCAGAATCCCTGGAGAAACCCTGTTACATCTCCCAACACCTTACACTGACACTTGCACCTGAAAACCTCAAACGTATCTGGATATTTGCTTGCAGCTACACCAATGAAAAAATTCCTGGGCTATAAGGAATATAATAAATATGAATTATAACTGCTACATAATGTTCTTTACTTGGAATTAAGCAAACTTGACAGACAAGAGGTTTCCAGGAAGTGCCCCACACCAGAGCTGAATGAGAAATGTCAGCTTAGGAAGGACTGGGAAGTTTTCTCCATGTCCCACTTCCTTGGAGAATGGGGTTGTTCTTGTCACCTTGATCCCTTTAAAGATGCACCGGACCAGTTCTAGCAAGGTGTGCTCTGCTGAGAAACCAGCACAGGGCAGTTTTGCCTGCAGTTCTTAGAGCAATTCACACCCACTCTGCAGAGGAACAGCTCTACACCAGCACAGTCAGCCAAACAGAACACAACGGGGGTAAATTCAGTGTTTAAAGTGATTTATAAATGTGAGCAGAACTATACAATAATACTACACCTGTCACAGGCCAGCCTTTCACACACTCCACATTTAACAGGCATTTTCAGGAGCTACCAGGTGAATATTCTGGTACATCCACCAGAAAACACAAGGTGGATGTGCAGCTTGGTCTGGAGGAAGATGTCCTTGCTCATGGCAGGGGGCTGGAACAAGATGAATTTGAAGGTCCCTTCCAACCCAAACCATTCTGCCATACCAGACTTTTTCAGAACTTTGTTCAGAGCGCCTCAAACACAAGACACTAATCCGAGACTTTGCCCATGAACAGAATAAGGAACTCCTAAAATATCAATGACATCCAGATTCTCAAAATGCTACTTTGACTCTAGAACTCCTTCAGCAACCAGGCAAAGATCAATATTGACTATTGCCAAACCTCTTCACTGACGCAGCTGCAAATATTGCTAAAGATATACACGACATGTGCCCTTTGCTCGTTTGTGCTGCTGTCTTGAGGCTCTGTTACAGTGGGTACAGCAATAATTATTGTGTGCCAGCCCACTAAAGTCAATCAAAAACACTAATTTATCCTGCAGGAATCTCCAATTCATCAAGACAGAAAGCAGAAATGTATTAAAAGACCCCAAAATCTCTCAGGGAGTGGAAAGGACCAAAGCCAAAGGCTCTGGGTCTCTGCATTAACACTTAAAGGTCACATTTTATTTCAAGCTGTAGTATGACCTGTATGACTTGAAATGTGTTTTATTACTTTAATTCCCACTGTGAAACTACAGTAAGACCAAAAATATTTTTCAGAAACTGCTATTAGCCAATTTAATTATAAATAAAGCCATTCTTGACACTTAATTATTCTCAGCTATTAAGACAGCAATTAATTAAAAAAAAAATACAGCAATTGGCAATGGAGATGTGAGGTACTGCCCTAATATCTGCCCTTATCAGCCACTCCTTAGCAGTTTTTAAACTATTTAATGAACTTTTCCCTTGATAAAAACTTTAATTATGCTGACCATTCATTTTTTTGGGTAAGGGATACTGGGAAGGGATCTCTCCAACATAATTTTCTGCATGAGTCAGGCTGTGATAGGAGATTTTCTGTGCTCCTCCCTCTGCATGCTGGCAGTCTTAACATTTCTGTTCTTCTTCTTGTGCCAATGCCAGATCTGGCTTAAAAGCAAGACTTAGAAATACCAACAGCTGGTGAAAAAAAACTCCGCCCAAAATACCAGAAAGTCAGCTCAGGGAGGAATAAAGTAATTTATTCTAATTATTCTATGCATTTAAAATGAATTCTAACAGCATTAAGTGCTTTTTAAAGTTCAGCCCACTCTTGGAGTCAAAACTCAAGATGTGACGATTGCAACATTCCAAGTTCCAGCAAATCCAGCTTAAATAAAAAGTCACATAACCCAATGAACTATCTAAAAGCCAAAGTAGAAACAGAAGTTTTTCACCCAGTGAACTCTGCAGGGTTAACTCTAATAATTAGCTAATCAATTAATTTCTGACTGTTGGTGTAACAGCTTAATAAGAAAAGAAATGTGGAAATTAAATCTGAATTACCTGTGAAAAAGCTGGAACATAAAATTGAAACTCTACAAGCCCAGTGAAATGTAAAGTGTGGTTAAAAGTTCCTTTTAGAAATGAAGCTTCTGAGGAACTTTGGTGATGTGGGAACAAGGAACATTCAGCTGGAGAAAGCGAGAGAGAACGATGGATGTGACAACACAGAAAATAAGATTAATTTATTTCCAACTTTAATGCCTTGCCCTTCTGCCTTACTTTTAAAGCAGAACTCCCCCTCTGTGTCCTGCACAGCCTGGAAAGCAAATTCTTCTCCAAATATGGTTGGAGTGAACAGAACTTGCACGTTCCTTTTCCACAAACTCCTTTTACCACCTGCTCCAACGATCACGAGCTCTCCTGGCATTTGCAGTGCTTCACTCCAGGCATGGTTCTCCTAGCAACTGCTGGGAGATCTGAGTGCATTTCATCCCTAACTCTTCACATTCTCATCTAGAATTCCTGCAGCAAAGGATTTCCAGGTCTTACTCAACGTGTCAGCTGCAGCATTGCTAACGAACGCTGTAATTACTGAGCTTGATTCCATAATTAGAAATAATTCCAATTATATCTTTAGGTAATTTCCTTCTCCCGAGCGTTCGGTAAACACGCATCAAAATTGTGACATCCAATTCTCTGTCACAACAGCAGCATTTGCTGCAACAACAAAAAGCTATAATGAGATATAACCAATTCTATATGAGAACAGGCTACTTAATGCTTAAATCTCTTTTATTCTCTTTTTACCCCCGTAGCTGTGATCAAAGTTAAATTACTGATGAGAATCACGTGGTTTAATCTCAGTAGCCTAAGCATAATTTGATTTCTATTATTTGAATTTATCTGGTGAGTTTATTGCAGTCTGCTCCCTAGTTAGATCCAAACTTCTCATTTCAGGACACTTTCCAAGCAGAGACATGAACAAATACCTTCACAAACTAAAGATGACCTGAGGCAGACAGAAAAGCAGAGTTAAAACCTTCACTCAGTCACAATATCAGATGGCAAGAGATACAGATCTCTGTCACACAATCTCACTTCTGTCACCATAGAAGAGGTTTTAGGAAAAAGAGCTCCCTGGATGTTTTGCCTCAATCATTTCACAGCTCCCAGCTTGACAGAGGATGGAGTATTCCCTCCAACTGGCTTGTTATGATGATACAGCAAGTACCTCCATAAAAACTGTGACAGCTTTTGCAGGGGTTACACTGAGAGGCGAGAAAGTAAATCTCAAGTACTCATTCAGCTGGAGGCACCAATGCAATAATAACAAAAATCCCATTAAAATAAAGAGGAAGGATTTAATAGATAGATTTGCTCAAGGACCAGATTTATACAATGACTCTCCTAACAGAAATAAGAATCCTCAGCCTTTAGAAGACCAACTGCTAAACTGGCTAGACGTCTGCAAAATAAGTCAGGATTTGGACTGGGCTTGTGTTGCAGAGGCATTCAAGTCTCCCTTGAATGAAGCATTTCCTCTGTATCACCGAAGCATCTCCTGTGCTGCCAGGAGACGTCCCAATGAAAACGCAATACAGATACTGCAATTGAAACTAACAAAGCAAACCACCTGCAATTGCACTTGTTTATGTTGTCCTTAACCACTACTCACAGGTAGGGCAATCCATTCTCCCGAGCTTTTACCACTAAAACGCCTGTCACTCCACCTAATTGCCATTGATTACAACACAGCAATTGCGGGTGCCTCACCCTCCTGTCCGCAGTGATCCCGAAAATCCCCGCTCCCACAGCGGCCCTCCAGCGATGGGGCTGCCCCACACCGGGAGCGCTGCCCCCCTTCCCGGGCTGCCCCGGCCCTCCGAGCCCCCGCCGGGCCCGCAGCCCCTCCGAGCACCGACCCGGCCCTCCAACACTCCCCGAGGCACCGGAGGCAGCACTCCGAGACCCGTCCCCACCGCTCCCCCAGCCCTCAGCCCCTTCCCCCCGCGGGGGCGGCGGCGGGTCCCACCCGCGCCTCACCTGGAGGTGATGGCGGTGAAGCAGCGCACCCGCTCGCTGAGGTCGCACAGGGCCTGGTAGTGGCTGTCGCGGCCCTTCTCGCGCTCCAGGTGGCAGGCGTACAGGGACAGCAGGATGCCGGCGGCGCACACGGCGGACCGCGCCACCCGCTCCCAGCGCGGTACCGACACCCGCAGCAGGACGGGCGCCGCCATCTTGGCCCCGTCCCTCCGCCTCAGCCCGCGACGCGCGCCCGGCACCGCCCCGCCCCGCGCACGCGCGCGCGCTCCTCATTGGCCCGCCGCGCCCGCGCGCGCGCCCCTCATTGGCCGGGCGGGCGGGCGCGCCACAAGCCCCCTCCCCACCCCCGCGCTGGCCCCGCCCCTCGCCGCTCGCGCCGGACGTGGCGCCTCGCGACGACGTCACGTCAGGCCTGGGCGGGGGAGGAGGGGGAGCGTGGCATGGCGCCCCCTGGCGGCCGCCGGGAGTCCCGGCACAGTCCCCTCACGCCGCCGCGCCCGCTTCCAGCAGGAAAATGGGCTTTTCCTCGCCTTTATTCCCCCGGATCAGGGACGCGGCTCCGGAAAACGCGAAAAAAGCCTTCACGGTTGACCTGACCCTCAGGGATGATATGTCACTTCACTGGAGATAAGGTGATGTGAGCCGCAGTCCCGTTCTCCAGGTGTTTTTTCCATGATTTTGGGCAGAATGCACCAAACTCCCGCATCCCACAGATACACAGAGCCCATATGGTGTGCAGAGGGCCTGTTAGACTCCCAAAGTTCACCACGAGGTTGTCAAGGATGTGTAATTTGGACAGATGATAGAAGAAATATATTAAAAGTTTGATTGAAATATATTAAAAGTTTGATTTTGCTAGTGGACACCACAGCCTTGTGCTCCACTTGGCTCGGGAAGAGCTGCTGTTGGATTCCTCCAGGGCTCACTCAGCCTTGCACTTGAGCGATGGGATTTCATCACTTATTTCCCAAATCTGGGATCGCATTCTGCCAGACTGGCTCACAGTCAGACGGACACAACCCAAAATCCAGGCTGGGCCTTCTTTCTTTCACACATTTCTATCATAATCATCATTGACACCTGTCTGGTAGTTGAAGAACTACTTAATCCCTGAGGCGTACCCACACAAAAGTCATGGCAGCTGAAAATAAACAACCTTTGCTTGCTGTAAGCATCACCACAACCATAATTATTGCTAATTTTTTGGATGGTCACTCATTCTTGTGCCCTTCCCCAAATCCTTGTGAGCTGTGGGCATCAGCAGATGCGAGGGTGACTCGGTACAGAAGGGAATTCTGGAGTTTTCCCAAGGAAAGCAGGAGGACAAAACACAATGGCAGCATTCATCCCGCCAGCGGTGCCATTCTGCCCTCATTGTTCTGTAAAACAAAACAAATCCAAGAGGGACGCGGTCGTAAAATGACTTCAAGCGTCAAGAATCCCTCTGCCAGCACAAAAAAGAAAAAAAAAAAAAAGGAAAATTGAAAACTATTAATTAAAAAGCATTGAGAAAACCACTCATTAAGAAACGAGTTGCTTGAACTGTAGAAAAGCAAAATTATAACTCCTGCTTTCTATGCTGTGATTTGCTCTCAGAGATGGAGAGAGGCCAAGGGCCAGTGAGAAGAAACTCTCAGGGATGAGCTTCTGCAGCAACACCAGTGGTCTGAGCTTCTGCAGATGTCCCTGAAACGTGATTTATCCTTTATATTTATCTCCTGATAATTCTCTTGTCAGTAACTGCTTTTCTGCTCTATAAACTCACAATGTTAGCACTTCTTTCATCAGGCAACAGTTGCATCCCTTGATGTAAAAGATATTAAAATGCCTGGCCTTTTTCCTCCTTTATAAGTGAAGAAACTGTGAACAAGCAATTTTTTTGTCATGAATTATCGTAACTGTTGACTCTGGTATTCCTTATCATTTCTGCTGTGTATAGAAACAGCTTCATTAATATGATAGTTAATAAATTAATTTAAAAATTCAGATGGTGTCTCTAAAGCAAGGAGACAGCCCCTGGGTGGGGATGAGGGGGCAGGAGGGAAAATTTTTGGGGTGAAAATCACAGAATCACAGAATGTTTGGGGTTGGCAGGGACTCTTGGAGATTCTCCATGGCAGGGTGACCTGGAGCAGGTGACAGAGGAACACACCCAGGTGAGGTTGGAATGTCTCCAGAGGGACACTGCAGGTTCAGAGCTCTGCCACCCTCAACATGAAGAAAACTTCATCTCATCTTGAGGTTAAACTTATGTTTTGGTTTATGGCCATTACTCCTCATCCTGTTGCTCAGTATCACCAAAAATAATCTGGGATCATCCTCTGGAGATATTTCTATGGATTGATGGGATCCCCTCTCTGCTCTGGACGGAAATCTAAAATCTGTAACTCTACTGAAGGGCTGAATTTCGAGAGGCTTTTGGAGGCTCCTTTTCCACAGAGGAAATTCTCTGAAGGCTTGAACACTTTTCATCCCGATTTAGGTGTTTATTATGACGGATGGTCCCACACAGATGCAGATTTATTGTGGTTTAGGTGTTTATTATGACCGATGGTCCCACAAAAACGCAGATGTATAGGTATTTAGGTGTTTATTGTGACTGAGGATCATACAAGAGCGAATTTATGGTGTTTATTGTGGCTGAAAGTTCCACAAAGACGAGAGTTTATCACTATTTAGGGGCTTATTGTGACTGACGATCCTACAAATGAGGATTTATCGCGATTTAGGTGTTTATTGTGACCGAGGATCCTACACGCGCATATTTATCACAATTTAGGTGCTTTTTGTGGCTGAAGGTCCCGAAGACGCAAGTTTATCGCTGTTTAAACGTTTATTGTGACCGACGTTCCCCCAAGCGCGGGTTTAACCGCAGTTTAGGTATTTATTTATTTACAGACACCGCCGCTCCCGCCGCCATCGCGGCCGCTCCCGCGCGGCGCCTCAAGCGGGCGGAGGGGGCGTGGCCTCCGCGTCAGCCCCGCCCCGCGCGCGGCGGTCCGGAAGTGACGTAGCGCGCAGTGACCTTCAGAGGCGGCGGGCGGGTGTCGGGCCAGGCCGTGCCGCTCGGGGTTTCCTCCGGTTCCTTCTGCATCGCTCGGGGCTTTCTCTCGCTTCCCTGCGCTCCCCGCCACCATGCCCAGGGGCAACCGCAGCCGCACGTCCCGCGTGCCGCCCCCCGCCAGGTGAGGGCGGCCGGGACCCCCTCTCCTTCTCTCCCCCGCGCAGGCCGCAGCGGCCTGGCCGCCATTGTGAGGGAGGGTGACGCACCGGGGTGGTGGCAGCGCCCGGCTGGTTTGAGTTGGGCTGGCTCTGGGTTAGCGGAGCGGGGTTGGGCGCTCTGGGGGTTGGAAATGGGTCTGCTCGGCCGCAGGGTCTGGATAATCACCGTGTTAATCAACCGCTTTTGGGTCATGGTGTGTTTTTTCCCAAAACAACACAGCCCTACGTGAGCTGGGGAGTAACCAGGCAGAAAAAAGCCTGTAATCCTGACCCTGTCTTGCATAAGACGCTCACCAGAACACCGAGTTCATTCCTTCAACGTGTACGAAGGGTGTGTGTAATCCCAGCGTGATCCTTGGGGCCTCCTGTGCAGCGCCACGGGTCGCACTCGGCGGTCCCTGTGTGTCCTTTCCAGCTTGGGACATCCTGTGCCTCACAGGAGGGACGGTGGACCCCTGGCCCTGCAGCCACGTGGCTTCTGCCCGGCCTGCAGTGGGATGATGATGATGATGATGATGATGATGATGATGAAGAAGTAGTGATGTTTCTCTCTGTATCCCTGCAGCCGGTCACACCCGGTGAGAGCCGCGTCTCCATCACCGGCTCCTCGGGCCTCTGTCCCCGCAGCAGCTCCGCCTTCTGCCGTGGCGGCCCCAGCGCCGAAGCAGCCGGGGCTGATGGCCCAGATGGCCACAACTGCTGCCGGGGTGGCCGTGGGCTCGGCCGTGGGACACACCATCGGCCACGCCATCACTGGAGGATTTAGTGGAGGGGGCAGCTCCGAAGCTGCCAGGCCTGATGTCACTTACCAGGTGAGGGGAAGCACAGCTGGACACCATCTGATGGCAGCTCAGCTCCACGTAGGCTGAGGGAATTGCTGGAGCCTTCAACACCACATGAGTCACAGCTGGAGTACTTACAGTCTTTATACAGTCTATATATATATATATAAAGTCATATATAGTCTGTAGATACAGACTGAATCTCCAAGGTAACTCACCATGAGTCATCTTAAAAAGATGTAATTTTTAAAAAGAGTTCAGAGGGATGCAGAAGTGATGTGTGGCAAGGTGTTGCTGTTCTTTTCTACTGTAGTATTCCTCTGATTCAGGCACGACTTTCATGTCCCAGGTCTGATGCTGGTGACACCTTTGCTCAGGTGCTATCCAGAGTTACCCAAGTGTATCAAAATCACTCAAGTGTTTGTAATTTTTTTTTTAAAAATTGCTCTGAATGTGTGATTCCACTACTGCAAAATTGTTTTGTACTTCAGTCCTTCATTTGTTTTCCATTAAAAAATGAAGATTTTGACTGAAATGCAGGGAAGAACCCTCAGCAAACGGTGGGGGTGGTTTGGCTTTGTGTGAAGGGTCCTTATGGAGCCATTTGGTCTTTCAGGAGCCCCGGGCTGCTGAGGCTGCCCAGCAGCAGCAGCAGTATGGTCCTTGCCAGTATGAGATTAAACAATTCCTGGAGTGTGCCCAGAACCAGACTGACCTCAAGCTGTGCGAGGGCTTCAGTGAAGTGCTCAAGCAGTGCAGGGTTGCCAATGGTAAGTACACAGTGCTGGCAGGCAGCTGGAGAATGGGATAATCAGTAAAAGTATCGTGGGAATGATGTCCTGGGGGTTTGATCCAGCTGGTGAAGGATGGGGAGTGATGAAGCTGCTCTGAAATCAGGTAAAGCAGCTGCTGTTCTGTTGGGCTTCTTGCTTGGGTGCTGTATGTCTGGCTGGGCTGGAGAGAGGGTGAATTCCTGATGCATTGTGCTGGTAAATGGATTGAAGGGGACTGGAAAAGTGGCAGCAGCACATGGGGCATAAGCAGAGCTCTAAGGACAGCAAAACCATCCTGTCCTGGGAGGAAGGAGGTAGCTGTGCACCAGTGCTGATGTCTGCAGTTCAGCATATGCATGAGGGCAGGGGGAACACCCTGACAAATCTGTCTTATGGCAAGGAAAGCACCTTCCATTCAGGCATCCAGAACTTCTGAGAGCTCCTTATTCCATTGAGGGATCTAAAACTTCCTGAGGTAACTCCCTTCCCTTTCAGGTTTGGCCTAAACCTGCACGAGGAGGCTGCTGAAGATCATCTTGCAAGAACTGACCTATGAATGAAAACAAAAAAAAGCTTCAGTAATAAAGTTTAAAGCTATCTGGTATCTTGTTAGTCCATATATTCACACTCTCATCCCTGTGGCTTGACTCCTGCCATAGCTGCCTCTGATGTGATCCAACTTCACAGCTGCGATTTAATTTAGCCCAAAATGGAAGAGTGAATTATAAAGCGGAATGAGCTAATGTGGGTTTAACTGGTTTTGCTGATTGTTGCGTTGAATGTATGTAATGTTGTCTATAAATAAACTCTCTCTAGAAGTACCTTGCTTTAGTTGAGTGCTGGAGTTGAAGGGTGAGGAGGTGAGAATTGACTTAGGTAGGATGTTCTGCAGGTGTTTATTTTCACGAGGGGCTGCGCCTGTGGCTTTTCCCTCCTGCCTGGCTCAGGCAAGTGACAAAGCTACTGCTGCTACATGAAAATAATAATTATTTTGAAAGTATTTACTGATGCAAAGTGCAAACCCTCCTTTTCCCATCGGAGGGAGCAGCCACATCACGCCTTGCTCAAATCCTCGGGGCTGATAAAGTCAACAGCCTCCTGGACATCACTGGAAAAGCCTAGGGAAGCTGTGCTCCCACCAGGAACTGTGGTGGGGAATAACCCTGCTCTGAAAGGTGCAATTCCTGTTAAGTATTAAATACTTTCCCTAGCATGACCTATTTTCTCTAAAGTGCTATTTTACTGTTGGCTGTTCTGCCCGTTCCTGAAGCACTTCACCTCTCACCCCCAGTTCCTGGACGTGAAAAGATTAAATTAGTGTTGAAAAGGGAGACGAGTCACTGCACACTGGGGCGTTGAGGATATCGAGCTGCCGGTCCTGGTGACACAGGCACTCTGCTGATCAAGCTCCCACCTCATTTCGGGGGTGTTTCACCGTCCTGCTGAAACTGAAATAAAACCAACGAGGGCTTTGGGCAATCTGTGACAACAGGAAATTGCCTTTAGCAGAGGCAGGGGCGATTCGGTTAGATGTTAGGGGGGAAAAAAAATATAAAAAAATCACTATTCGGGTGGCCAGACATTGGAACAGCTTCCCAGAGAAGTTGTGGAGTCACCATGCCTGGAGGTGTCCGAGAGGCGCCCGGACCGGGCGCTGGGTGAGGATTGAGCGGCTCACTGGTTACGGTGGCAGCATCGGGACTCTCTCACCTTTCCCGATTCCGCGCTCCCAGCCCGGCCCAGCCTCCCCGCGTCCCGGGGGCAGCCGCAGCAACACCCCCGGGGAGGAGGGGCCGGGGCTCGGCGGCGGAAGGG
>NC_031787.1:4413880-4500895 GCF_001522545.3 Parus major | reverse complement strand
TCCCGGCGGCTCCCGGCGGCTCCCGGCGGCTGCAGGCCCGGGCCCGGCCCGGCGCTGCCCCAGCGAGGTGAGGAGCCGGCGGCGCTGAGGGGAGGGTGTGTGAGGGGGGGTCCTGCCCCGGAAAACTCCCGTGCTCAGCGTTCTTTGTCTCCGGGTCGGGAGCAGGAGCACCCCGGGGCTGAGGGAGAGGGGCCGCGTTCCCTACCGGCCTAACAGCTTGCTTTTTCTTGAGCTTTGCGGGTTTATCCCAGTGGATATTTGAATATCTTTGTCCTCCTCAGAGACCCCCCCGATCCCCTCGTTTGGCAGCTGCGGGTGGGGGGCGATGCCCAGCGCCTCACCCTCAGGGTTCCTGCGGGCAGAAAATCCCCTCACGACCCCCCTTGCACTCTGCTGATGAACCCAGGGTAGCCCGTAAGAGCCCTGCACCGGCTGCTTGTATAATTTTATATGTGTTTTAAACAATCTCCCGGGTTCTTCCCGCCCAGGAGAAGGCAGCACGCAGATTCCAGGCAGTGCTCCCCAGCCTCCAGCCCTTCCCCACAACACCACCCCCCATGACCTGGATTTTCAAAAATAATCAGTTTTTGGTTACCCCCCCCCCCCCAGCTTAGAGATATTTTATTTTCCCTACTTCCTGGTCCTGCCTGTCTTCTGTGATTTCAGCTTGGTTTGGCGTTACTCACAGTATTTCCAACTAAGATTTTGTAAGTTAATTTCATGGCTGTTTAGAAATGCTCCAGCCCATGTTAGACATCCCTGGCAGCAGCAGCCAGACACCCAAAACACCACTTTGGTCCTTAAAACCAGGTCAGGACAGATACACGTTACTAATGAGATTTAAATGTACTTAGAGCTGCCAGTGCCTTGGCAGAGTTATTGAGAAGAGAGCAAATCTCACAGAACTGGGGATCTCCTGCCCACCTCTGTCCCCTCCCCAGAAACAGTCATCCCAAAGGGACAATTTTGCTGCTCAGGATTGTAAGAACTGCTTTCCATCCTAACTGCTTGCACTCCGTGTATGGGCACAGAAACAAGCTGACTAAAAACCCCTCCAAGCCTGAAATAGGAAAAAGAAATGGGACAAGAGCCTTTCAGGAGCTGGGGAGGCTGCTGGCAGCCGCACAGGAGTGGCTGAGGGAGCTCTTTCAGCTGCTGTCCTCACGCTGGCTCAGCTCCCACTGTCCCCAGTCCCTCTGTCCCCACCTGCACCCTGACCCACCCAGCCCCTCTCGCTGCTTCACTGACCCTCACCACCTCTTTTTCCTCCTCAGTCCCTTTTTTATTCCTTTTAAACACTGTTTTCCCTCCTTATTCTCAGCCAAAGATGACATTTTAATCTTAATCATAAGGAAGAGAAAAACAATGGGGGCAGATTCCAGGTTCCCTGTGGGGTGGTGTTAGTGTGGGGTGGTGTTTCTGGAGGCTGCTGCTGTGAGCTGGGCACAGGGAAGGGATGAGATTTTGGGATGCTGCAGCATTTCCCAAAGTGTTGGCTGGTTCTGCCCTTGGGGACAGCCAGGCTATGAGGGAATCCAGTGGGGTTTCTCCTGTTCCCAGAGGGATCTCCACAGCATCCCAAAGGCAAAGCTTGGCTTTTCCAAGCAGCAAAATACCCCCTTTGGTTGGTCCAGGATCTTCCTTCTCTTCTTTCCTCCTCAATGTTTTTATTTCCAGAAGGGATTGATGATCACAGCTCTGGGGGAAGTGAGTGCCCATCCTCACTCTTTTTTCCTTGCAGCCCCTTTCTGCCCTCAGACAAGTCCAGAGTGCTGCCTGACAGGAGCCAGAGATGACCAAGGAAGAAGATCTACCAGACTGGAACTCATCCAAGGAGTTTTATGAAAAATATGAGCCGAAGGAGGTTTTGGGCAGGTAAAGCTTTATTTTTGGCAAGCGACTTGTTTTGGTTGCACGTCCTCCAGTGCCAGATAGGAACAGTGTTCCCTGGGAATCTGATACAAACAGGGCCCACAGCAGCATGGGGCTAAAAATAGCATGGAACAGCACTTTCCATCAGCTCAAAACCTTCTGTCCCACCGAGACAGGGCGACAGAGCGAGACCCGCTGGTGCATGAAAATCCCAGCCAGCCCAGGTGCCGGTGGCTGGGCAGGCAGGGATGGAACCCCCCTTTTGTCCCTGTTGTCCCTGGCAGGGGGGTGAGCAGCGTGGTCCGGCGGTGCATCCACAAAACCACCAGGCAGGAATACGCCGTGAAGATCATCGACATCACGGCAGGGAACATCTCCCCCAAGGAGGTGCAGGAGCTGCGGGAAGCCACCACGAAGGAGATCGACATCCTCCGCAAGGTCTCGGGCCACCCCAACGTCAGTAAGTCAGGCCTTGAGCATCCAGTCAAGGGGAATTTCTGCCCTGTTTGTTCCTCAGGGTGTCCCCAGGAAGGGTTTTTGGGGTGAAATCCCTGGATGATGCCAGGCACCAGCTCAGAGCATTGTTTGCTCTCCCTCCACACAAACACCCCAGCAGTGCCCCCCATGTTATCTCCCAACCACAACCCTTGTGAAGATCAGCTCCTCATTAACTCAATTAGGAGCTTAATCAGATTTTGAGTTCATTGATGGACAGGAACACTGTGCTCACAGCCCCTGTGCTTTATTGCAGTCCAGCTGAAGGACAGCTATGAATCCAGCACCTTCTTCTTCTTGGTGTTTGACCTGTAAGTACCAGCTGGCTCAGCACCCTGGGCCCACTCCCTCTCTGCAGATTGGTCCCAGCTTTTTATGGCCCAAAAATGGCAAAGTGGAGGGGAGAAGCAGCCCTAAAGGTAGAATCAAGCCCCAATTACTGCAAGCTCATTGCAGCTCTGCTGCCAGTACTGTTTCCCCTCTGTCAGCGGCTCAGCACTGCTCGGGTTTCCCTGTAACCTTTGGTGGGAGCTGTCATGCATCCCCAAGGGTTATTTATATGCTCAGTGGGACCAGGGTGTCTGCAAAGCCACAATTCCCGATGCCAGGGCAGTGCAGTGGATGTCAGAGGAGTGGGATGGCACTGGGAGAGCCCCATCCCTGCCCCATCTTTTGGTGGTTGGACTCGGTGATCTTAAAGATCTTCTCCAGCCTTAACAATTCTGTGTTTCTATCCAAAACCTGCCCTCTCTGGGCACAGTTTCTTCTCCTCCCGCCTGATATTTTACTGAAATATATAAAGCCATTTTTACCCCTTTTTATGGAAGTTATTTTGGGCTATTAAGGGGCACAGACCCCTGACTGATCCTCCCCAGGAACTCAGGGCTGGTTTTCTGTTGCAGCTCAGCCTCTGCCTGACTCTGTTTCCCCTCTGTGCAGGATGAAGAGAGGGGAGCTCTTTGACTACCTCACTGAGAAAGTCACCTTGAGCGAGAAGGAAACCAGGTAAGGGCAGGTGCAGAGGGGTGAAAATCACCTTGCAAGTGCAGAGTGTGTGACCTTGCAGCCCGCACAGCACCCTGGGCTGTGTCTTTGTGCACTGTCCCTGTCCCCGGGGTTGTGGTGCCAGTGGGTATTTGGGATTGGGAATGAGCAGTCCCCATCCCCAGGAAGATCATGCGAGCGCTGCTGGAAGTGATCCAGTACCTGCACTCCATCAACATTGTCCACCGGGACCTGAAGCCGGAGAACATCCTGCTGGATGATGACATGAACATCAAGCTGACTGATTTTGGTTTCTCCTGCCAGCTGAACGAGAATGAGAAGCTCAAAGGTAGGGGGCTGGCGAGGTTGGGGGGATGCTGGGCTGGTGAGATTTTCCAGCCCCACTCTCTCCTTGTCACCAGTCTCACCTGGGGGAGCAAACTGGTGCTGTTTGGCTGCTTTTGCAGTCCTCACACACAAGTTCTGCCTGCACACAACCTCTACACCTCTCTCCTTGCCATGGAAACATTGCTGCTCTTTAGGAAAACTATCCTAATCCATTCCACTTCTTTTTTCCTCCAGCTGATCCCCATTACCTCATCCACTTACTGCCCAGCATTATTTCCCTCAGCTCCTACATGCCAAGACCCACATGTCCAACAACAGGCATCCCCTCCCACAACCATCCATAAAATTTTCTTTGCTCACTTTTTAGCCACAGTAATTCACAAAGTCACCAGTGAGATGCACACAGGTTGCAGTTCATCTCTGTGAGCACCATCCCTGCAAAGATCCCACCACGGGCTGCCTGGGGCAGGTGGGAATGGCACTGCCCTGTGTCACTGTCCCCACAGAGATCTGTGGCACTCCTGGCTACCTGGCCCCCGAGATCCTGCAGTGCTCCATGGATGATGAGCACCAAGGCTACGGGAAGGAGGTGGATATGTGAGTGAGAAGCTGTTCCCTAATCACACACAGGGGTGGTTTGAGGCACAGCCAGAATTGTGCCGATGGGGACCTGTTTGTGTGTTTGGAAAGAATGAAATGATGCACCAAAAGCCAATATTGGTGGTTGTGAGGGGCTCTCTGGGTGTCCAGGGGGCTGTGCACAGAGCAGGGGGAGAGGCAGCCTGGAGACAAGCCCATCTCTCTGCTTTGCCCCATTGTGTGAGGGGAAGCAAAAATTTCTGCTCATAAAAGTCAGTGTAGGCTGAGCTCTAGGACATGGGGGATTTAAACACACCTTGTGCAGCCCCTGAGAGAGCAGCCAGCTCAGGGCAGCCCATGAGCTCTGCAGGGACTTTGCCACCACCTTTGGTGGCTTCAGGCTGCAGTGGTCAGAGTTGTGACACACACCAGAGCATTTCATCCCCTTTCCAGTTTGAGCCAGGACAGCTGGCACTGCACTGCCTGAGCTGTGCCTGAGGGCATCCAGCCTGGCTGGCATCACCAAAGCCCCACTCCTTTCCCTAAAAACTCTGCAAGGATCAAATACTCCATCTCAAAGCATCCTCCTGCAGCACCCAGGGAGCAGCTCCCCACCAGCTCAGCTCAGAGCCCCCCTCCCCAGACACACACAGGGCATTTCCCTGCTGGTTTTCCAGGGAGGCAAAGGCAGGTGTGGCCAGCCCTGGGGTGCAGGGCCAGCTGGGTGCCCAGGGGTGGCACAGGGTGCTGGAGGCTCGGTGTGGGCTGCCCACAGGTGGAGCACCGGGGTGATCATGTACACCCTGCTGGCCGGCTCGCCGCCCTTCTGGCACCGCAAGCAGATGCTGATGCTGCGCATGATCATGAACGGCGATTACCAGTTCGGCTCCCCGGAGTGGGACGACCGCTCCGACACCGTCAAGGACCTGGTTGGTGCTTGGGCTGGGAAAACTTGGAGTGGAGGGGGTGTTGCAGAGCCCTGGGATAGCCCAGATTGAGCGGGTGTCCTGTGCAGATCTCGCGGTTCCTGGTGGTGGACCCGCGGCAGCGATACACGGCGGGCGAGGCGCTGGCACACCCCTTCTTCCAGCAGTACGACGTGGAGGAGGTCCGGCACTTCAGCCCCTTCCGCAAATTCAAGGTGGGAATGAGGCTGGGAGCTGCAGGAGCCAGCAGTGGGATGGGTTACTGGGGACTGGGTAAGGCTGGTGGGACTGGGTTTTGGGAGATTTGGCAGTCTGGGTGCAGACCAGGCGCTCCCTCACGGCAGGGAGTTAAGGGAGAAACGGCCTCTCACCTCCAAAAACATTGAAAGAGCTGGAGAGTTCAGCCTGGAGAAGGCTCCAAGGAGACTTCAGAGCCTCTTCCATTGCCTAAGAGGCTCCAAGAGAGCTGGAGAGGGGCTTTGGACAAAGGATGGAGTGACAGGGCAAAGGGGAATGACTTCCCACTGCCAGAGGGCAGGGTTAGATGGGACAGTGGGAAGAAATTCTTGGCTGTGAGGGTGGTCAGGCCCTGGCAGAAGTTTCCCAGAGAAGCTGTGGCTGCACCATCCCTGGAGGTGTCCAAGGCCAGGTGAGACAGGGCTTGTAGCAACCTGGGATAGTGTAAGGTGTCCCTGCCCATGGCAGGGGGTGGAGTAAAATGGGCTTTAAGTTCCCTTTTAACTCAAACCGTGCTGTGATTCTGTGATTCCCTGGCATGGAGCCCAACCCTTGCCAGCCCCACAGGAACTAAACTGTGCCAGGCACTGAGCTCCCTCCTGACTCCCCCACGTGCACTGGGACCACCCCATTGTGGGAATTCCCTTGAATGCCAGGCTGTTGTGGGAATTGCTCTGAATGTTCCCTGTGCCACAGGTGATCTGCCTGACCGTCCTGGCCTCGGTGAGGATTTACTACCAGTACCGGCTGGCGAAGTCGGTGACCAGGGAGCTGGTGGTCAGGGACCCCTACGCCCTCAAACCCGTCCGCAAGCTCATCGACGCCTGTGCCTTCCGCACCTACCGCCACTGGGTGAAGAAAGGGGAGGCCCAGAACAGAGCTGCCCTCTTTGAGAACACCTGCAAGGCCATCCTGCTCACCCTGGCAGCCGAGGAGGGGCTGTTCTGATCCCTGCCCCAGCTCCTGGTTTGGCTCACAGTAGGCGAGTAAAATCTTGGAAAACAAAACGGTGATTTCTGGGGTTTTTAAATTTTCTTTCGCTGGGCTCAGGACTGGTGCAAATACAAACCCAGCAAATAATTTGCTCCAGAGCCAGAACCAGCTGCAGCTCTCCATGGGAAAGGCTCAGCCCTCAGGCACCTGCAGTGGCTTTTTGGGACAGTCAGAGGTGGATGAGAGATCCCTGAGCAGTGTTCTTGCCCACCCTTGTGGCACCAGGTTTGGTGCAGAGCTCGTGCACAGAGAGTTTGTGCTGGTTGTAACTCCTGGGAGAGCTGGGGCACTGGTTTATATCATCTGTCACACACATCATTTTGTCACTGCTCAAATGCCTTGTTTTACTTCTGGGAAGGCTCAGCACTGCCCCAAAGCTGGGACTTCCCAAGGGAGTGGGGACTTATTATAACTGCCCTTTCCAAGGATGTGTTCCCATCACCTCCCCCCTGACAGCCCCACACTGTTGGTCACAGGGGGCTGTGGGTGTCCCCTCTCTGGGGCTGGAGGTCAGAGCAGCTCTGGCCACCCATGCTTTACCCTCTGCTTTACACGGACAGCAACAGGAGAGCTGCAGTATCTCCCACACCAAAAGGACACTAAAGACAAACCCCCCTTCCTGCCATCCCAATCACTGCTCCCACCCAGACATCCCAGCCCTGAAAAGGTTGAAATTAATTTTAAAAACAACTGGGGTTTAATGGAAGTGACAGCTGGGGGTTACTGTTGATCTCCACAGGAGAAAACGCCTCAGGTGTTTCCAGTGAGCCCTCAGAGCTCGGGTTTGCTCCGACTTTTCCAGGTTGGGACGGGCGGGATGTCGGCAGCGCAGCGGAAGCTGAGGTTGTCAGAGGCAGAGTCTGGTGTGTTCCCCATCCTCACAGGGAAAAAAACACCCAAAAATTAGGGATCCATCCTAGTTAACACATATCCCTAATATGTTACAACACTCACAACCCTGATGTGTTGCTTACAACCCTAATGTGACCTGCTAGAACAGCCTAGAAACATCTTCCACTTCCCCTGAATAACTTAAAGCATTTAATTATTAATACCTGCTGGAAAACACATGATTTCAGAAGTATTTAGGAATGGATTTTGTAGCAGGGGTGTTTTAGCCATATTTTTAGTGTGCTCTGCCAACTGCTTCTCAAAAAAGTTGTGTAAGAACAAAAAAACATCTTTTGAAATAAAACCAACCCAGAGAAAATCCTTCTGCAGCAGCACCTGGGCTTTGGCCAGACCTACCTGGTGGTGACACGAGCTCTGTGGTTTGCAGAGCCATCTGCAGTGTCAATCCATGAGGCCCCTCTCAGCACCTGCATGTTCTGAGCCCTGGATGCCCTTCCTGGAGCCAGGAATTCTGATGCTGTCCATTCCCAGGTGTTTCCCAGTAGGTCATAGAGCCCTGAGAGGGTTTTGTGTCAGAATTAAGAGAGCAGGTGTGCAAGAGCTGCAAATTTGGTGTATGGAAAGGGGCACAGCATTCAAAGCATCATTCAAATTCCTCACTGCATTTCAAACTTCAATGTGTCATCATTTCCCACGTGCATGAGGACATGGCAGCCAGACAATGTCCTTGGAATTTTTGTTACATCCCACTGAGTGGCAAAATATCCCAATTTTAATTGAAAGGAGGTGGTTTGGTGCCTAAAGTGCAGCAGGTGCACCTCAGCCAACTCCAGCACCAACCATCGATGCTTTTCCTGGGCTCACTTACTCTACTCCAGATCCCACACATCTGAAACCCTGCCCCGCTCCAGGATTTGATAATTAACATTAATTTAGGAAGCAGATGCCATCCCCAAAGCAGGCTGAGGGTGCTCTGTACCGTAGCTGTTCTGGGCAGGGAAGGCCGTCACCGGGGAGACGCCGTGGTAGCCGTCCTCAGCCGTGTCCCCCTGAGGGAAATCACCCTGGGGGAACAGAGATCACTCCCAGCAAAGATCCCACCCAGAAACAACCCCAAATCCTGCTCTCCACGGGGCTGTGCCACACTTCAAGTAGGCAAATAACTCTCTGGTGTGAATTTATGCTGGTCAAGAGAGATCAACCACCTGAAGTTGTCCCAGGTTCCCTCTTCAAACAAATCTATGCAGGAATTTTTAGAAGCAGTAAAATCCTGGTTTCCCAGGGAAGATTAGCTGAGCCTGACAAAAACACTCTGGGGGTGTTTTTACAACCCCCAGGAGCTCCATTTCAGTACCCACAGTGTTTCCCAGGACACCTTCACTCAGTGGCTGAGTGAGGCCCCACCCTGAGGAGAGCCCAGCATGGATGGGATGATTTTTAGGATCTTACCTGCCACAGGTTTGTACGGTTTGGCTGGAATTTGTTTCCCCAGGGATACATCCTTTCTGCCAGGGAGGAAAAGACACTTGTTAGCCCTGGGTCACTCCAACCAGGCTTTTAGGATTATCCTTTTCTGCTCAGCTTGAGATACTGAGGTTTTATTAAATTACTCTATTAATTATTATTACACTCTCAGGCCAAAAGAGGTGGTTCAAACCCCGCCAGATTAACATCTGAAAATATCCCTGGAGGGAGGATAACTGGGGTGGAACTAACACCATGCCATGCCTGGTTTGGGGAAGCTCAGAGTTTTGCTACATACGCTCCAGTCCTCCCCTGGCAGCGAATTCCCACTCCTCCTCCGACGGGAGCCGCTTCCCTTTCCAGGCACAGAAGGCCTGAGCATCGTTCCAGCTCACGTGCAGCACTGGGTAATCCAGCCTGTCCTTTATGCTGGAGCCAGGGCCTGAGGGCTGGGAGGGATTGAAGCAGATTTGGATTAATTTTATATAATTTTCATTACAAAGGGAATAAGGGTGGGAGAGATGAAAGGATGGGAAATGTTTTTTTCACCTATTTTTGGTCAATAAGGTTCAGCACACACAACACACGAGCTCCCAGCATGGGGAGGATTTTACCACACCAGGGTTTTACCACACCAGGGTTTTACTCACCTGTCTCCAAAATGCCTTCTCAATGGGCAGCCACCACGGGGCTGACTGGGGAAAGAAATGACACCAGATTAAAGGTGAACTGGTGACACCTGGACTGGTGACACCATCCCACAGCAGGGTGTGTTAATCTGGGAAATGCTGCAGTTTGAGCTGGGTTATCACAGACATTTGGATGCTGCTTTCCCACAGAGCAGAGGCATCTGCTTTTAAAAGTGAAAATAGATCAAGAGGCTCATGCTGTTCAGTTTTTCTATTTTAAAGTTGGATTACTGAAGTACTTTGAAACACATTTTACTTCCAGCTCCCAGGAGTCCAGACTGACAGCTCACAGAGCATGGAAACAGAGGAGCACATGAATCAATCCCAGCTCAATCCTGCTGAGGTTCAAAAGCAAAACAACCCCAGACTAAAGAAAAACCTCTGAGAACAGCCAGGCTCTGCAAAGAGGCAGCTGCTCCTCAGTGGAAAAGCAACACCAAACTTATCATAGGATTCAGATTTACCTCCAGTTTTTGGGTGACTTTTTTTTTCAGCTCTTCAGGTACGAAATCCTCAAAGACAAAGCTCCAGCCATATGCTTCTGCTTCTGTTTTGTATTTCTTTTCTCTAACAAACTCCCTGGCATAAATACAATATGCTCTGGGTAAGAGTTCTTTAAGCTCTGCCTTACAAATCTGCTCGTGCAACGAGTTCAGAGCAAGGCAAAAGGTACAAAACTTACAGACCACCCCCAGCTCCAGATGGTTTGATTTAGGTTTAACAGATAAAACAGTCCAGTGTGCATCTTTGCACAGATTTGATACTTTTTATATTACCTGTTAGGTAAACTCAGCTTGCACTCTCAGGTTTCCATAATTGCAGAGAGAAAAAAAATCCTTTAAAAGCCAATAAAACCTGTGGCTGCTGTTGGTGGGAGAAGGAGAGAGGAAGAAAAATGGAAGAAGAGAGGGGAAGAATAGGGAGAGGAAAGGGAAAGGAGAAGTCACCATCTCTGGATGTGTTTAAAAAAAGACTGGATGTGGCAGTCGGTGCCATGGTTTAGTGGAGGTGTTAGAGCATGGGTTGGACACGATGATCTTGAAGATGTCTTCCAACCTGGTGATTCTGTGTGTGAAAAAGAGAGGAAGAAGAGAGGAGGAGGAAGAAGAGGAGAAGAGGAGGAGAAAAAAAGGAGAAGGAGGAAAAAGGAGAAGATTAGAAAGAGAAGAAAGAAAGAGGGGGAAAAGGACAAAAAAAATGAAATAAAATATGTTTGCAAGCTACACTGCTAAGATGGTTCAGATTGCACCTGTGGGAGTGACTTACTATTGTCACACGCATTTTTATTCCAGTGAGCACCGAAGCATTGGCTTTCAGGAAGCAGCCCCAGAACAGCTGGCACCACAGCTGTCCCTGTCCCCTGCCCACAGCCGCCTGAGGCTCGGCGGGCTCACCTGAAGTCCCTGTTTGTCACCGGGTGTTTGTCGAGAGCAAACGGCTTCACTGTCACCTCCCTGACCGGCCCCTCCTCGCCGCTCCTCTGCGGGGAGCTGGATCCCATCTGGAAGCTGCCTCCGGGCAGCTGCACCATGCTCCCATCCTCTCCGAGCGCTGCAAAGGGAGAAATTCAGTACAAGTTTCATTTTTAAACATCAGCGAGGCGCAGCTACTGACGGGATACCCCTGCGTGTGCTGCAAGGCGTGACAGCGCCTGGTGTCTGTACGGCTCAAAGCATTCCAAATCGCATTTTCGGGAAGGGAGCGATCCCCGGCTGCGGGAGCAGCAGGGGGGATGGATCCCGGGGGCTCTCACCGCGCTGAGCCCCCAGCAGCCCGCAGCACAGCAGCACCAGCCCCGCCGCCCTGCCCATCCCGGAGCCGCGGGCCCGATCCGGAGCTGCTGCGGGCTCGGGAAGCGCTTCCGGGGCAGCCGCGCTGCAGGGAAAGGATTTGTGTCACTGCCCGGCTGCACACGGGGTTAGAGCTGCCTGGCACCGTGCTTTCCCCACAAAGGGGTTTTTATTGGTGTTTGCGGGAGTTTGGGTTTGTTTTTTCTTTTTTAAGGTTTCGTTTATGGTCACGGAGCATCGCGTGTGACAGGGGAAGGAGATTGCTCTTAACACAAATCATTCCAGAGGGCAGGAGCCTGTTCTCCTGCCACAAACCCACCCAAAGCTCTGCCTAGACCTGCTCTGGCACTCATTGTCCAGAAATACTTTAATGTAGAAGCACCAGTGTTAAAAATCCACCCCTTTAGACAGCTCCTTCAGCCCCCTTCAAACCATTCTGCACTATTCACAATCAAGTACAAAAACTATTTAAGTGATTGCCTTAATCCAACTTTTTTTAATTTATTTTTTATTTACTGAACAAATTCCAGACCTGATCCCACCCTGTTCCCAGAGTATCTCGTGAGCAGTAATTTCACAAAATTACCCTAAGAAGGACTCAGGAATGCAGCCCCCCACTGCAGAATGTTCTGGAGGGCTTGAAGGGTGAAAAACAAACAGCCAAAGCACAGAACAGAACAGTTTATTGGGCAAAAATGGAAAGCAACTGCAGCCACACAGTTCAGTGAAATAAAAAATAACTCCTTTTTAGAGCCAAATCTTTGATTAAGTTGCTGAGATTTTGGGTGGCCCTGCTACCAAAGGGGCTGCCCCTCACAGCAGAGTGACTTCTGGTGCTGGGACACCCACCACAGCCAAGGACAGGGCCCTGGGGTGGATTCCTTGGAGAATTTCCACAGGGAGCAGCTCCAGCTCAGCCTTTCAGGGAGGACATCCCAGCTCTCATGATTTCATCCACCAGGAGAATGTTACTGGCAATCACCGTGCTGGAAACAGGGAAACAGCAAAGAAATATTGTTACAATTGCCAAAGAGCTTCATTTTTGTGTTTCTAGACACCTTCCTGTACATGGGATCTCCAGTTCTACATCACTTAAACACACACAGAGTTAGAAGTTAAACACTGCCAGCCTTACCATGAATGAAGCAGCTGCTTTTTGACATTGTAATTATCCCAGATTCCAGCTGCTGCAGCCACCATTGGCTCCCCTGCAACAGAAGTGAGGCAGCCTTTAAACAACCAGTTCACACAGAGACTTTCTGCTGGCTGACATCTGATACAAGTCACTGCATCCAGCCCTGTGCTTTATCCTCTAAAAACCTCGTATCAGAACACACTCAGCTACAGCAGCCTGACTGCCAAGGCTTCTGTGCAGCTTTTTATCAATAAAGGTAAAACTTCCTGCATTCAGAGCACTCTGCTCTTCAGAGCTGAGCCAGGTTCTTACGGGAGCATCACCCTGGGGCTGAGGAGTCCTTACCAGTGTTGAGATCAACCCCAGTGAGCTGCCCCGACTCCATGTGCTCTGTCTGGACCTTCACCAGCGTCTCCTGGGGGTCGTAACCCGAGTTCTGAGCAAGCACCTGGCACAGAACAGAGGGACTGGCTTCATTTTGCTGATTACAGAGCCCTCCAGCAGAAAAAGCAGTGAGTCTGTGTGTGCTCTAAAGCTACTTTATCACCCAGGAACTCCTTTTACCTTAGGAATGATGAGCAGAGCATCAGCAAAAGCCTGAACTCCGAGCTGGGCTCTTCCTTTCACGTTGGGTTTGTGTTTCACAAGAGCATTGGCTACTGCCACCTCCAGTGCCCCTGCTCCTGGCACCACACATCCTGCAAGGGAAAAACACCTGTTCCAGTTTAAACAGCTCATTTTTAGTGCAGTTTGGTCTCTTCCCTCCATATCCTGCACCTGAACAGGTGAGTACTTAACCTGAGTATCAACCACAGAACTATAAAATCACCTCACACTGAGCTCAGGCTTGGACTGGAGCAGGAAGCAAAGGAGCTGATGATACAGAATTCCCTAAGTTTGAGATGAGTTTCCACAGGTCCTGTGGATTAACAGGGAGGGGACTCACCATCCTCGATGGCGTTTTTCACAGCCCGCAGCCCATCCCTCACTGCATCCTTGATCTGGGTGAGCGTGTGGTTGTTGGGGCCCCTGATGAGCAGGGTCACCGAGCGGGGGTTCTCACACTTCTCAATGAAGGTGTACTTCTCCTCTCCCTGTGGAAAACGGGGTCATGTTTGCCTGTCAGCCTCTTGCTTCAGCAGTGTGTACACAAATTAATAAACTGGATGCTTTCAGGCTCAGTTCTGCACTGACAGCACTTCAAGAAATAATGAGAAGCAGCAGAACTTTATTTCAATTTTCTCGGTCTCTGACAGGAGCAAACATCCAGACAGATGTTCACATGCAAGTGGATTTTAAGTATTTTATTTCAGTACTCCAGCTTTACTTTTCAAACACTCACCAGGGTGTACTCATAGATAAGCCCTGCGTGTCCCAGGCAGTCAGGAGTGAGATCCTCCACAGAATTCATGGCAGTGCCACCGCAGGCCAGGGTCAATCTGACAGAGAACAGGCACAGCTCAGCTTTGTGTTCAATAAAACCCAAAGTTACTGATAATAAGTGCATTATTTCAGCATGCAGAGCCTAGTTTGGTTTTGTTGGAACAGTTTGGTTTTGTTCATGGAAGAGCTCTTAAAAAAACTAACTTGTAGAATTAAGGCTCCTCTGTTGAAGTGGAATTTTAGTCTTTGAAGATGGATTTAAGTCAAACTCAGTGTCTCACTTTGCAAGAGCAGGTTATTGTACCCTCTCCTCTCCCCAAAACTGACCTTTCCATGTTCCTCCTTTTAGCTCTCCTCAAAGCAACTATTCCTTCTTTGGCAAGGGCATCCAAGGAAAACGGGTCAATTCCCTGGAAACAGAAAGTGACCATCAGCATAAGGACAAAGCTGAAAACACCTTCTCTCACCCTGACACTAATAAATTCTTCCTCAAGGCTCAAAGATCTCAGGTAGGAACTGTACATTATATTCAGAAGTATCAGCCTAAATTTAGCTAATTCTGTACCAGGTGAGTCACACAAGGAAGTCAGCACTTCAAATAATCTTTAGTTATGCTTTTCATCTCACCTTCTGGTTGATCACAACAAATCCTTTGTCTGAGTCGCCACAGACTTTTTTTTTCAATTCTATGATTTTTTTGACTCTGTCTTCAATGAACTTCCTTTCTGCTTTCACCAACTTCTCCCTCTCCTCAGCACTTTTGTAGAAGAATCCAGAGCTCACCTCTCTGAAGGGGAGAAAGACCCACATAAAAGGGGTGAGAAAACTTCCTCTCTGCAGTAGAAATAAATTTGAGCATAAAGAATGGGCCTTGCAGTAACATTCTAAAGAATTCAACCCAATTCTAAAGAAATCAACCCAAACCAAACCAGTCCTCCCAACACTGCTGTTCCTGCTCTCCAGTTCAGAGCTTTTCCACTTCAAAAAATAAGGCAGACACTTGAAGATGAGAAAACTCTCAAGTGTATTAATGTGTTTGCTCTAGGATATCAGATTATGCCCAAAAAGGGAAGGACTTTCAACCTTTCTATGATTACACAACAAAATAAAAACAAAATAAAGTGAAGCTCTGCCTCTCAGAGATTTTTCCATGCACCACCTTTCCCAAAAGGGTTGCAGAAGGGACATCACCTTTCACCTTCACAGCCTTGGTTGGTATTTAAGCACACTTTAAATAAAAGTCCTTGGGACACGAGCATTTGCTGTGTACTCACGTTTTCTCATACTCCAGAGACACATTGCAGGTAAGAACAAAAGCATCTTCCACTCTTTTCTTCATGTCAGGGTGGCGAGCTCCATGATCCAGAACCAGCCCCCTGATCAGCCTGCAGGATTAAAAACCACTCTGGCTGTCAACGGACACAAATCCAGGATTTCATGGAGAGAATGGAACTGGTCCAACCCAAACTGCCGGGCACTCGTGCTGGCACTGAACATGGATGATGTGTTCCCCTTCCAAGGGCATGCCCCTTCCCATAAAAAAGCACACCAGGCACAGTGGAAAAAAGGAATTTGCTCTGGCATGGTGTCTGACTGCATCAGCTACTGAGGAAAGCTAGTGCAGAATTCATCCATGCACTGAGGGAAACAGAAATCCTATGGAATATCCAATCCCAGTTTCCATTTATCAAGTGCTGCTTTGTATTTAACAGATGCCAACCTAAAGCATCATCAAGCCACAGACACTAAGAAATAAAGAGTATTTATCCAACATCATTAAGCCAGTGTTGTTCTTTACTATTTGATAAATTTATCAAGGAATCAAGTCCAGTGACTGAGAAACTTCTGGAAAGATATTTTTGGCTGTAATCTGTATTTCAACTTTTCCAGTGGGAGCTTTAGGACACCGTAAAGAGAAACCAAAACCCCTCAGGGCCCCATTAAACTGAAATTCAAGGACGCTCCTGACTTACGTTGTGTCTGTTTCTGATTTGTGCTTCATCTCCATGATTTCCACCATGTACAGGTCAATGGGCTCACCTGGTTTTCTGACTGTCAGGACAGAATCTACCACAGCCTGCAACACAGGGGAGGAAAACATCAATCTTGCAAAGTGCAAGCTCACATCTTTCACACTTCAAATTATCATCCCAGCACGTTCATAAGCTGGATCTCTTCACACAAAGAGGCACAGGGGACAGGGACACTCACCTCTGTCAGGATGTCAGCAAGCTCAGCATGGACTTTAGTGCGGAGGGATGTCCTGGCAACATCGATGAGGGTCTCCCTGTCCATCTCCTTGGACACTTTGACCTGCTCCAAAACCTCAAGTGCTTTTTCCTTGGCAATCTCAAATCCTTCTGCTACTATTCTAGGGTGCAAACCCTAAGGCAAGAGAAATCATTGGACAATGGAAGACAAAATGGTCCTTTTTCCACAAACAGAACCAGTGTTTTCAACATTCCATGGAATAGCAAAACACAGGGAGTATGCTACACAAGCCAGGTGTTCTGTCCTTCTGAATACATATAAAAGGAATGCAAATCCTTCCAATGCAGAGGAAAAGTACAGATTAATTTAGCACAGAACTGAAACCAAGGGAACTACAAAGCACACTTGGGTGTTCGCTGTGCAATATCCATGTTTACCTGCCCTCAGGGAGGAGCTCCTTTTTAACACTGGAAGTGTTTTGACTCACGCTAAACAAAGTAACAGCAGGTATCACACAACACCTTAAAGGCTACAGTATCCACAATAAGTCAGTTTGATTCTGAACAAGTTTTAAGTCCTCTCTTCTAGCTTTTCCCCCTTTTTACAACTTCTCAGTTTTAGCAGAACAATGTATTTATGCTCCACTCCCATTAAACATTTTAAAAAATACAAAACACTGAGGGGTCTCAGTGGAGGTTTTAACTTGCCCACCTACAAATGAAACACTTCAAACATACCTCAGAAATATAAAGATCTGCCTGCTTTAGGAGCTCTCCAATGATGAGGACATTCGAGGTGGTGCCATCTCCAGTGATGTCATCTTGTGCTGTTGCTACTTTTGCTATCAAGGAGGCTGTGGGGTGTTGGATTTGCTAGACAAAAATAAGAAGCTGAGCAGTTAAGTTTCACTGCAGTGGTACAGCAAACAAAAATCTGATATCAGCTAAGAAAGAATTGAAGGTGATGTTCTAATGGTTTACCTTAATTGGTTTGCTACTCCTTTGGCTGGTTATTTTATTCATTCTTATGGTACCGTTTTTATTTTTAATATTTTTTTTGTTAAAAATACAGTATTACCTTAACCTGCACTTACTTCTTTACTCTTCTCCCAAGGGACATTTTGCTTTCAATAGGTAAGGGTGGGTGGGGCAGCGGGGGACGCGATTCTCCATTACCCAAAAGGCGTTCGTCCCTCCCTAAATCCCCTTGCGAGGACCGGCCCCAGCTCACCATTTCCTGCAGCAGCACGTTGCCATCTTTGGTCAGTTTGATGTCTCCGGACCCCGACACGAGCCTGCGGGCGGCACGGGCCGGGTGAGCAGCGCCCCGGCCCCAACACACGTGTGAGGCCGCGGGCCCGCCCGGCTCCTTCCCCATCCATTCATCCATCCGTCCACCCCGGCCCCGAAACACGCGCGGGGCCGCGCTGCTCCCTCCCCATCCCTCCGCCACTCACCCCGCCCGCCTCCGCCTTTGTTCCCCTCCCCACATCCCGGCCCTCCGCCGCTTCCCCTCACGCCTCCCTCAGCCGCGCTCCCCCCCAACCCCACCCGCGGCGAGAGGCGCGGGTGCTCCCTCACATCTTCATGGTGCCCTTGGGCCCCAGGTTGGTTCTCAGCACGTCCTGCAGCCCGCGGGCCGCGCTGATGTTGACGGCCAGCGCGGCCTGAGCACGGGCTACCTCGGCCTTGGGGTTGAGCGCCTTCACCGCCATGACTGCGCTCCGCTCTGCGCCGCGCCGGGCGGGGCAGCGTGGCCCCGCCTCCCGCCCGCCCCTTCTAGAACACTCCGGGCTCACCCATTGGTCCCCCGGAGCGATGCCGCATTTTTATTGGCTAGAATACCTGTCGCTTATCTCAGGTGCTCCCGCCGCTGAGGCGTTCCGGCTTCTCATTGGTTCGATGGAGCGCCAGCGGTGCTCTCATTGGCTACAGTGCCTGTCACTCCGCTCAGTCCCGCCCCCGTCCCGCCGCTGAGGGGCGGGCATGGCGCCGCCCTCAGACCGGGCTGTGGGGGGTGAGGAGCGGTGCGGGGAGGGATGGTCCGTGCTTAATCCGCCCTCTCATGTGACGGACACCCCCAGCAGCTCCGCAGAACCTTGAGAATAAATAATTAAACCCCGTGATTTCACATTAGACCGATAGAATTAATAGTTAAGTGGACTGGATTAATAATCAATGGTTCTTGGTTAAATTCGGGGTTGAGGTTAATCAAAACACGTCTTCTTATAACACGCAAGCTGAAGTTTAGGGCACCAGCGCTTCCATAGCCTTCAGTGCACCCCCCGTACCCTGGGCTTTCCTGGGCTGAATCCCTCCCAGAAGTTCTGAGGGTAGGGATGGTCCCTCCCAAGGCCACGCCGAGGTTTCGTGTAGAATAAAACCAGAAATATTGTCAAGACAATCTTGATGTGTGCTGAAACGTTTCTTCTACGTGGCCTGTCAGGGCTCACTCCTGGAAACAGTTAAATATTTATGTATTTGGACTCTGAAACAGAGGGATGAGTGCGTTTCCCTGGAGAGGAGCCTGAGAAGAAGCTCCTGCCACAGTCCCTCACATCCCTGCGGGCACTGATTGCACCAGGTTTGGATCCCAAATTGCTCCATCTGGGCTTGTGCCCTCAAACACCCACTGGAGCATACGGCAACACCAGCCGTGACACAACCCTCTTCTTATTTCAGGTGTTGCATGAGGCAGGTCCCAGCCCTAAAATAATCCCCAGGCAGTTCCCAGTGTTCTGCAGCCCAGCTGCTCCAGAGGGTGCTGACCACAGGGACAACTGAGGCCAGGATTTTGTCAGTATTTGGTACAGGGAAGGCAGAGACCCTCCCTCAGCACTTGCCCACCAGGCATAAAGGTGCCCAGAGAAGCTGGCAGCATGCAAGGCCAGGATGGATGGGATTTGGAACAACCTGGAGTAGTGGAAAGTGTTCCTGCCCATGGCAGGGGGCTGAAACAAGATGCTCTCTAAGTTCTCTTCCAGTCAAAACCTGTGAATTCTATGAAACCTCTCCATCCCACTTTTTGCAGCAGGGAGCTCTGAATGCAGCCCTGGATTGCTTCAGCAATGCAACGAGCTGGATGTATTTCCACACCATCTCCAGGAGCAGTCTGAGCCTGCTGTAGGGTCCAGTTTTGCTGCACAGGAGTTTTGGGGGAGCTTGGTGAGAAAAGTCAGTGTCAAGTGTCAGGGCTGGGTTTGGCTGCAGGCTGTGGCACCTGCTTTGGATGAGGATCTCAGGTTTCTGGGCAAAATGCCATGCTGTGCATGAGAGGAGGACACCCACATGTGGCCTGTCTGTCTCCCTGGAAAGGACAGCTGCTGATATCCTTGGGATTCTGTTTTTTTAATGTTTTAGGTGGTGTTTGGACATCCTACAAGTTTGGAGCCCTTTTGTTTAGCTGAGCAGTGTCTTGTGAAATATTTTGATGCTGACTCTGGTGGAGTGGCTGGGCTTTCTCCTCTGTGATTGCACTCATTAGGAATAAACATTAAACATTGCAAAATGCAGGGAATCACACTTGCCATTTCAATATTGGCTCTGAAACTCTATTAAAATGTTGTCTGCACTTTGTTGGGATGCTGAAACCATAACAAAACAAAACACCAAACATGACTAAAAAGGCTGCTGTGCAAATATCTGAGATGCAATGTCCAGTTAGAACACCTGAATCCCCAGCTCTGCCCTGGATTCTGGAACTCCCAGGTCAAATATTTTGTTGCTCTTGCTTCTCTGGTTTGTTTTCTTTTTTGCCTGTTCCTCTCAGGGCCGTTCTCAGCAGAGGGCAGCCTTGTCAAACCCATCCCAGCAGGCTTGTTGTATTTTATGTTTTCCTTGCTGATGCCTATGGAAAGGCAGGAATTGCCCATCCTAAAACACCTGTGTTGTGTGGGGCTGGCAGTGATGTGGGTCAGGTTCAGGTTTGTGGGAGCAATTATTTCTGCAGGCAAATAAAGGGAAAATTTAGTTTTGAGATGGTTTTTCAGGAGAAGAGGGAGAAAATAAAAAAAGAAAAAGCTGTTTTCAAAGACATCCTAATCCTCCATGCAGGTGGTTTCTGCTTTTTTTTTGTACAAATGGAGAGGTTCTGTAGTGATGTACAAGTGTTGGGTGCTGTTTTTGTAACAAGTTTGTACTTTCACTCCTGAGCATCCTCCTACAGCTCCCAGGCAGAGCTCTCTCTGTTTCTTTTCTGGCTCACATTCCTCAGGATAGTTGTTTTATGTTATAGTAACATTTCTCACAAGCATCTACACATTAAATTCCCATTTTGCAGCATTTTTCAGCTATCAAGACAAGCTTTTCTTCCTCTTTTCAGTCTTAGCTGTAGAAATGTTCTGTGTATTTGTTTTTTATGTGTAATAAAAATAAAGGGCAAATGCTTACCAGACTTAAATTGCCCTATGGATTCAATAGATTACACCAGGTTAGAATCAAAATATTTAACTAAATTAAAGCCAACATGTCCATTAAACTAAGCCAAATAAAGGCAATATCCTTCATGAAATATTCAGCAGCAATTCCCTTAGTCAAGCCAGGCGCTGCTTATCTTGGCAAAAACCCCTCTGAGATTCTCAGTAAAAGCCATTTTCTTTCATCTTTATCAAGATGGGTTTTCCTTTAACCTTTTTCACAGAAATGATTTCTAAATCTGCTTTAAACAACATCCTGTCCTGCCACGATAAAGCTGACAAACAGCAGCAGGCTGCTGATCCCTGGCACCAGTTTGACAGCACAGGGGCTTGGTCCCATCTTCTCCTGACTCAAGAAGTTACTGGGAGATGATCCTGTCAACATTTGCTCGTGTACTGGGAAATTCTGAAAACACATAAAGGGAGGAGGGGCACAAAAGGCGATTGGTTTTAATTAATAAATGGAATTTTGAGGGGTGACACTGCCAGGATGGCAGAAGAGGTCATGCCCAGCGGTGCAGAACAGACGGGCAGCAGTCACAGGACTCCTGGCACAAGTGAACAAAAGCAGCTAAATCAGCTAAATCAGCTTTTCTTGACCTTGAACCAAACAACTCCTGGGCTGGCACTCTTCCATTTTCCAACCCACGGCAGTGTGCGAGGGAAGCTCTTCTGTGGGATGCCAAAACACAAGCACGGGCAGCTTTGGCAATTTTTCCACAGCTTTTGACAACACTGCATTTGGGGAAGCAACACAGAGCTTTTTCCCATGTCTTTTCCCTTTGCTGCCGAGCTTTTGCCAGGTTTGGATGTGATTTGTGTGTGTAACTTCGCTCAGGGATGCACTGACAGCTTAAGCCAAGAGGAGATATTGCAATCTTAAATACCTGTAGTCAGGTGGGCTTGGTCTCTTTTTCCAGGCAGCAGCTGACAGAACGAGAGGACACAGTCTCACATTGTGCCAAGGAAAATCGAGGATGGATGTTAGGGAAAAGTTTTTTATTAAAAGAGCAATAAAGTGCTGGATATGTTTAAAAAAAACACCTGGATGTTTTTTAAAAAAAACTGGATGTGGCACTCGGTGCCATGGTTTAGTTGAGGTGGTGTTAGGACACGGGCTGGACTCCAAGATCTTAAAGGTCTCTTCCCACATCTGAGCTCACAAATCCTCTCTTCTCTCCCGAAAACAGCGTCCCTGTCTCGCCTCTGATTTCTGCCAGGAGAAGCTGCCGATGATTGCTGCTCATCGGAGCCTTCCCCGAGCTCCCGGTGCCCAGGGAGGGCAGAGCGAGCTCCCCGCGCCGCCCGGAGCGGCTCCTCCCCTGCGGAGGTCACACCTCTGCTGCCTCCGCTGCCCTGCTCCGCTCCATGTGTGCCGGAGCCTCAAACAAACCCCCCGGCCTGCCTGACTCAGCGCTTTATCAGGGCCGGAGAGGCAAAATGCGGCTCTTGTCCAGCTCAGCCCGTGCGTAGGGTTTGTGTCGCTGAAGGGCTCGGCTGATCCCTCCCTGTCTGGCGCAGCCGGGAGGCTCCCGGCGGCAGCAGCAGCCGCGGCCGCTTCAGTCCTGTAAGTCACCGGCACCGGGATTTTCTCGCAGGTCGGAAGGAGCTGGCGTTTGGCTCGCAGATCCGTGACACCGGGGGGTTTTTCCAGCAGGGAAAATGAGGAGGATCTTGTGCCTGTGCTGCCCGGCACCGGCGTGGTGCCTGTTTTATAACAGCGGCGTGAATGAATGATGCAATCGGGCACGGGGGGAGCAGCAGCATTTTGGCAGGACAGGCGAGAGGGGATTGGAGAGTTGGGAGGTGGATGTCAACATCCAACAGGTTCCTTGTGCCCTTTTTCACCTGCTTTTCACGAGGTGCTTAAATGAGTTCGCTGTGAGGCACTGCTGTGCAGATAATCGTGTGGAGCTGCGAGCGTCTCATCTCTTGACTTGCAGGCAGCTTTGTGCCACTGCCTCTACAAGCTGAGCAGGAGGTTAAAGAAAAATCTCAAATGAAATAGAAAACCCAGGAGGTTTAACAAAAACCTGAAAAAAGAAGGAAACCCAGGAGATTAAGGAGTGAATCTTCCTATTCTCACCCTGCAAACCACAGAAAGTTATGGGCGGATGGGTTGAACTTCTAAAACTTATATAAAACACAAACACAATTTGCTTAAATATAACTAATCTGCTTAAATGTATCAGCTTTCCCCTAAAGCTTTCAAAACGTTGCTAATTCTGAGGATGAAAGCTCAGCACAGAAAAGCTGTGTCACTGTATTATTGCCATTTTACAGACACAGAACTGGAAACAATGAGGATTAAGTGGTTTGTTTAAACTCATACCATGGAAACACTCCTGGGAATGTTCTTAGAAGCTGTAGGAGGAAAAGGTCCTGAAAAAACTTTCAAGAACTATTTTCTCCAAATCCTTTGCTCTGAGCAGCAGTTTCCCTTCAAGGCAAAATAAACAGTTTAATGTGGTTGAACTTCTGTTAGTGTTCAGTACAATGTTAAATGGGGAAGCGAATCAGAAATTGTTTGCAAACAAGGATATTCCTGAGTGCTGGGTAATATTCCATTAAGATTCACTTAATCTTCATTTTTAACAGCAATAAATGTGATCATCATGCAAAGTAGCAGCGTGGCAGCACTTCTGAAAGCTGAAATATGACAACAAGGGAGGTCTAGTCACAATGAAGGGTTTGAGAACTCATCAAAACCTTGCAGCCCCAGAACACCTGCAGTTCTGAGCACCACTTACTGCTTCTGTTTGCATTACATGTGGATACAGAGGATGGTGCAGTTTTTCCCAGTGAGGCAAGTGCCCTTCTTTGAAGGGACAGCAAACAGAGAGGATTTCAGTTGTTTTCCTTTCCCATGTGCTCTTACATAATTCCCCTGTTTGTGACTCCACCCTGTCTATTATGAAAGAGAATTATTTCTTGTGAAAATCTCGTCTTTATTTATTTTTTTTTCAGAACAGCCTAATGAAACACTTCATAGTCTGGAGACAAGGAGATCTCATGGGAATTCCACTTTTTCCTTGTGATTTCCTTTTTTCTCCATCTTTATCTCAAGTTTCACCCTACCTCTCTCTGTCACTCTTTTTTCTTCTTTAGTCACTTCTTTATTCTTCTCTTCCCCATAATTCTTTCCAGCTTTCCCCCATGATATTTTATATCAGACCTGTTGAAATGTTTGCTGCTTGCATGTTTTTCAGGGTAGGAATTGATTACCTCCCTGAAATTCAGTGGTAGGATGATCAGAGATTCATTATCAGTGTTTTTCATATGGAAACAGAACCCATTATTTGTGGGAATTTCTTTTTTCTTCCCATCTCATTAAAACTTTACACTTTTAAGCAATCAGATGTTCTGCATTTTAGAATAATTAATCTCTGCCACTTACACAGGCCTGGACTACTCTGGAATACAAATTTTTTACCTGACTGCAGTTGAGATTTGTCCATAGGAGGGTTTTACACAACTTCCATTCTTTTTGCTCTGATACTGATGACTTTTTGCAATTCTTCCCTTCTAATTTTTCATTTTTATACAACATAAACCACAGTTTGAAACTATTTTCAAGGAGTTCTTGCCTGCAATAAAGAGAGGACAGGCTTAATTCCAACTATGACTCCACAATAATTCTTTATTTGTCCATCAAAGTGCAAACTCCACCACAGCTTTCATGTCATCATTATAAGGCCCATGCAGCAGGGAAAGGAACATGGGAAATGTGACTTTCAGAGAGAAGGAAATGTGAACATTTCATCATTCCTGCTCCCAGCATGCATTCACAGAGATAACATTATTCTGGGACAGGTGAAAGCCGCGTATCTGGGCTGAAATTCCGTCTGTCAGCGAGCTGTCACGTCATGGAGCAGTGTCCCCACACGGTGTGGCACTGTTGCAGTGCAGCCCTGACGCCAATGTCACACCTGCCCCGGGATCACGGCCCTGCTGCTTGGAAAACCGGCATATTTCACTGCAAACACAAACACAGCGCTCTGCAGTCCAGGCAGAGTCAAGGCTAAAGCAAAGTAAACGTGGAATTTACGTGTCACCTGCCCAGCCAGTGCCAAGCCTGACCTCAGAACTGGCCTCTGTCCCACCAAGCCTTACCTCAGAGCTGGGCTCTGGCACAGGGAAGTTTTGATGTCCATGGCCACTTTTGTTTTCTATGCTGTGCTGATGGCTTATAACTATTTTTCTTACATGTTCAATGCAGTCTTTGTAGAAGAAGATAAATCCCCACATGTCCTGCAGCAAATAATGCTTTAGTCATGATGCTAAGGCTAGGCTGGAGTTTGATGGTGTGTCCATGCTCAGAGGGGCTCTGTAAAAACCCTTTTCTGGGATATCCCCTCTATTGCCACCCTCAAATAATAGCAGAATAAACCCCACAAAAAAATCCTTTCTGAGAGCTGTGCCTCTCATGTCACTTGTTGCCTCTGTCCTTTGCTCGTTGACATCTCCAGAATCTCTTGTGCAGATACAGCTCCTGGCTGTCCACAACAGGTTTCACCACTCAGGCTGGGTGGTTTCCTTTAGACAGATTTCCACCTTTCAATGATAGATTGGACCATTCTCTTTTATTCTGTGCACAAGAGCAGATAAGAGAGGTGTGCTCTACATTTGTAGTGATGATGGGAATTTCTCATAAAGCCTTTTGTATCCTGATATTCACCGCATCCTGGCAATAAACCCAAAGGTTCTTGTTCCTGCTTTGACCATTAGTGAGAGGAAAACAAAAGATGAAAGGTTATAAAGACATCCATAACTCTTAAGAATGCGCTGTTTGATGGTGTTTTCCCCCTATCCCAGGAAAAGAACCTGCAACCCAGATCAATCACACAAGACATGTTCTGAGAGATGTCTGAGGGATTGGAAGAAACAAAAACTTCTACAAAAATCTGAGAAGTGAGATAAATAGGAAGGTGTTGTTTGTGTCTAAATTATAGATTAGTAGATAGTAAAACCCACAGTGAATTAATTCCCCTATGAAAAGATGAAGCACAAGGTGGGTGGGGATGAGTAAGAGATACTCAACTCCTTAAGCTTCTGATCTGCAGAAGTGTTCAATATATTGAAGTGGACAGATCTAAAAGGGTAGAAAATAAACATTTGTCAGGGACTGTTATGGAAAATATGATGTCTTGATGGGTTGAGTGAAGTTCTCAAAGGCCAAGGGTTTGATGGATGCATAAAAGGCTAATCCCCAATGTTAATGGTCTGATCTTTTATTAACGAGGATGTAGAAAAGGATCTAAACATTCCCGATTCAGGAACAACCACTCGTTGACAGGTTTAGGAGAGTTTGCAATCAGTCCTTAGGGCCTGGGTGTCCTGCAGCAACACTTGTTTGTGTTGTCATCTCTTGTGACACCCCAGCCTGGGAGAGATGAGCAATCAAGACCCCCCTGAGATGAACCAGAGCCCTGCAATCCCACACAGCACTTGGCAGCCTGGTGCCTCAGCCAATGCCAAGGATTACAACCTTGAACCCACGAACATCAATGGGCTGAGGCAGCAGGGAGCAAATCAGCAGCAGCCCAGGGCTCCACAGCCCACCTGGAGCACGGGGTGACCATCAGTAGGCAGCAACAGGCGGGAGCAAATCAGCAGCTGAGCCAGACCTCCACCACCATTCTGGCCGGGATAAAAGCCGTGAGCGTGCTGTGCTCGGCCCTTCTCGCACGCACCAGAGCAGCAGCACCAATGGCTCAGGAAACAGTGCACTACTCTCACTCAGAGAAAGACTTCATCTTGTCCCCTCACAGTAAGAAGACTCCCAAAAGGATGGCGTCCCTGATGGAGCTGAAGGAGATCTTCCGCAGCGCCGACGCCGTGTGCTTCGACGTGGATAGCACCGTCATCAGGGAGGAGGGCATCGACGAGCTCGCCAAGTTCTGTGGGGTTGGGGATGCTGTGGCAGAGATGTACGTATGGCTGGGGAACTCACACAGAGCCTGGCAAAACTAGCCAGGGATGGGGTTAGTCTGTGATCAGGAATTTATCCTTTACAGTCGTTTGTTGTAGATTATTGCAGTTTATAAAGGGGTTGGGGTAATGAGTGGAGTTAATGCTGGATGAAGTAACTTGGTTTGGGAATTGTAAGGCCACCCAGCAAAACTATCCTGGCATAAATTCTCTAATGGTAATTTTGATAGACTAAGAGCAGCTTTCATCAATTAACTTGGCTAAGCACAAACCTGCTGTGAACAAGAAAACCTTATCATGAGGTGGAGGAGAGGGGACAGCGCTCCCAACCCGTCGCTGAGGCTGAGCCTGGGAAAAGCACAAGCTGAAGCTGTTAGCAAAAGCTTTGTTAGATTCAGCTCAGGAATATGGTCCCAGAATGGCATCACAGAGGGAATGGAGCCATCTTCCTTTGCTCCACTCTTCTCCCATCCTGGAGATCTCCTAGCAGTGGACACCACCAATCTTTGGATCCAGTGTAACCTCTCTTACCTGGTTCTGTGTCACTCCATTGCTGGGAGAAGGCTCAGCTGCTGCAGTGTCCCTGATGTGGTTTTTTGTCCCCCAGGACCCGCAGAGCCATGGGTGGCACTGTGACATTCAAGGCAGCTCTCACAGCACGGTTAGGTCTCATCCGGCCCTCCTATGAACAAGTGCAGAAATTAATATCTGACAACCCACCTCAGCTAACTCCAGGAATAAGGTAAGAAGAATTGATTTTTTTTTTTAAAGTATTCAGGAAGCAGATGGAATAAATAAACCAAACTCTGTGTCATCAGTGATGCTGAAAGGCCACAGAGCTGGTTTGTGTTGTCTTCCTGCTCCATCTCCATGCTGGGCGTGTACAGAGCTTGGATCCTGACTCCATGGCAAGTGCTTAAGCATCCATGGAAAAAGAAAAGACTCTTAGATATTAGCTGGCATCTTGGCTGCCAAGCCCAAACCCTGGCTTGAGGATTAAATGGGAATGGGAAAGAATCTGTTCAACCACTGGTTTTTCAGGGGTGATGCGACTGGGAGGAGATTCAAAAGCTGCCTAAATTTGGTCTATTCTGTAACTGTTCCCTCCCTCTGACTCCTGAGTGCAGTCACACCCCTGGCTCAGTTTAGGGGATCCATTGCTCAGAGCTACCCATTCTGAAGTCCCTAAAAACATTAAAATACTCATTAAACAAACACACATAAATATGTGTATTCATTTGTCCTGAGGTTTGGAATGAACATGAACTATTTAAACTGAAAAGCTCTGGGGATTTTTTCCCTATTTAAATTTGTATTGAAAATAATTTCTTTACTACAAAATCGGACCATAGCTTCAAGTGTAAAATATTTTTAGCATATAAAAGGAGTTTTAGATGATCCTGTGCTTGTATTTTATCTTTTTTCTGTAGAAGACAGCTAGAGGTAACTACAGAGAGAACATAGTTTCCTTGTTCAGTGATTTTCACGTGATTTTCCTTTTCAGTCCTTCCCTTTCTTCCTCCTTTTCTCTGTCCTGCTTTAAGCCTCTGCTTTGCTTTTCAGTCTTAAGTGTTTCTGCTGCTCCTGCTACCCCTTCCCCTGCTCCCCTTGCTGCAGGTTGGTCTTCCTGCCTCCAGAGCCAAATCTCTGAAACTTTTCACTGCCTTCAGGTCCTGCTGACATGCACTGGGGTCACACACTTCATCTTTGGATTCCTTTTCTGTAGCTGGTGTCCTCTTCTAAAGATGGCATCAATGTCCAGCATCTGGTGAACCAACTCTGAGCTACAACACATTTGCACTTGGCACTTTTCAGCCCACTTGGCATCTTGGAGCAGTGGTTTTATCTCATTCCCTGCTTTTTGCTGCATTCCAGATTCATTTTCTTGCTGTTGTTTTCACTCCAGAAAAAAAATTTGAACTCCATCTGCTCTCACTTGTTCAAGGGAACTATTGTGAAAATGGAAAGAAAACAGTTTTAGGGAGTGCTTGTTGTTGAGGAATGAACTGATGGTTTTGTCCAGCTCTTTCCAGCCAGGTGTGTGCACAAAGGGAAACAGGGAAAAGCTTTGGGCAGCAGAGATGGATGGAGCTGGAAAGCAGCACACACCCAAATGAGGCTGGAATAGCACCAAGCTGGTTTAGGAAGGATTCATTTGACCTTTGTGCTGTCTCTTCTCAGGGAGCTGGTGAGCAGACTCCACCAACGAGGGGTTCAGGTGTTCTTGGTCTCTGGGGGGTTTCAGAGCATTGTGGAACACGTGGCCTTGCAGCTGAACATTCCCACAGCAAACGTCTTTGCCAACAGGCTCAAGTTTTACTTCAACGGTGAGAGTCCCTTCAAATCTCCCTTCTCTGCTCATTAATGGCACTTTTCTGATCCAGCTGTCAGATACTGGGCTGCAGGCACTGTCCTGTTACCAATCCCCCTAACTCCATGGAGGAAAATTACAAAACCTTACCAAAACCCAGCTCAATGTAAGAAACAGAGCTACTGTTACTTTTTAATTGCAAGCTGTGCCAAAGGTAAAACTTGTCACAGCTGCTGAGAGCAGAGTTTGGTTTTCTGCTGCTCCTTCAAGTGAAAGAGCTCCTTACCTGAGCTGCTCTCACAAACCTCCCTTTCAGTGGCTTTGGGGCCAGCAGCAGAGCTGCTCTGGATTTTAAGCCAGAGTTCCCCAGCAGAGCTTTAAGAGCTAAGAGTAAGTACTGAGAGGTCTAAGAGCTGTAGGTACTGAGTTACTCAGGGTTTCCTACACTGCATCATCCTGGGTGCTGCCTTTGGGATGTTCACACCACAGCTGCTGGGAATGGATTGGTAGCACTGCCCACACAGGTCTCTGTTTTTCTCTGAAAATCCCCTCACTGAAGACTTGGCTGAAACCCCAGTCTCAAACTTACCTTGGAATTATTTCTTTGGGATGCTGATGCTGGGAGTTTTACAGGACTGCATGCAGTGAAGTCAAGACCACAGGCAGAGGTGTTCCTTCATTTACAAGAAAATACCTGTATTTCCAACTCTTCCTTCCACTGTTTTCTAGGAGAATATGCAGGATTTGATGAAACACAACCAACAGCTGAATCAGGGGGGAAAGGGAAGGTTATCACTCATCTCAAAGAACAGTTCCATTTCAAGAAAGTGGTTATGATTGGAGATGGAGCTACAGATATGGAAGCCTGCCCCCCTGGAGTGAGTATTACAGAAATCCTGAATTCCTTCTGAGCAAATCCTTGGGGGGAAAAAGAAGAGCGAGGTTTGGATTCTTTAATAAAAAAATTACCAGAAAGACAACTTTTATAAATGGTCATGTCCCAGGGAGAGATTTTAATTCCATCTCCCCTTCAGCTCCTTTCCCCACACAAAAGTCCCCCAATACCTCAAAGCAGCTCAGGATTTTTTAATGCTTCCCACCTCAAGGAAAAAAACAAAAAACCAAACAACAAAATAACCCCACTGCAGTGGAAATTTTAAACCCTGCACTTTCACTGCAGGGGGTTTTGTGAGATGTAGAAATGATGATTGCTCTGGTTAATGATTGAGGACAGGGTTAAAGTTTGCTTTTGGTATCTCTCAGATGAGGTAAACAGAGGTAAGATAAACAGGAGAGGGGTAATTGTGGGATGCTCATGCATGAGCCAATGTTTACTTGCTCTTGAATTGCATCACATTTACATCAGATTCTCAGTAAAATCTCACATCTGGACAATCTGGAAGCTACAAGGCACTGAGAAAAACCCCACCAACCAAAATGCTGCAGAATTAATTGTTAATAAACCCGAAAAACGAACATGAGAAGGAAAACGGGGCAGGGAGGAATACTGTGATTTTCATATCCAGTCTTGAAAGCAAACTTAATTACTGAGAACTCCATTCCTTCCAGGCAATAATCCATGTGCCCATTCCTTGTGTTTTTCCAGGATTGCTTCATTGGATTTGGAGGCAACGTAGTCAGAAAGCAAGTAAAGGAGAAAGCAAAATGGTACATCACCCACTTTGACGAATTGCTAAAGGAGCTGGAAGAGCGATAAATCCTCGTGTAAAATAATCTATTTAACACCTGTAAATCCATTATACAATGCCATTAAACATTTATTTGTTTGCAAACTCGTGGGCTGGAGCTTTTAATGATGCTGGGAGTTGGGGACTTTCCATTCTGGCTCATGTGGCAAATGGCACCATTCTACTTAAACAGGTTGTAATGAAAATGGGTAAGATTTTTTATAAAGCTTTGCTATGGTGGAAGAAATAAATTGATTATTTACTTCCCAAGTGAAGACCAAACAGAGAAAATAAGAAGTAAAAAAATACCTTAAGGGATTATCTCCAGGTCAATATTGCACATCTGTTCTTTCATCAGTAATGCCTCTACTTATTTTGGGTGACAAAAAAAGAACAGGGCCACAAACAAGAACTTTGCTTAATAAATAATAATAATAGTAATAAAAACAATAAGAGTAACAATAACAACAATAATAATAGTAATGTAAAGTCATCTGTTACTAAACAACAGTTACTCAACCTGCATGGAAATCTGAGACAGATCCAACATTCATCCCTGGCCAAGAAACATATTCTGCTGAGGGATAGAGTGGTTCCTATCCTTCATCAAAATACCCCAATCAAACTCCAAACTGCTGATTTTGGAAAGTGGTCCCAGTGTTTGTGGAATTGTTTTATGCATTTACCAACCCACCCCCATCAGCTGGAATGGGATGGGAGTAAATTCATCAACTTTTAAATGAAATTCTGGGAAACTTCAGTCCCTTCCTCTGCCTCCAACATGGATTAACCCCCCTGAACCATGCCAGAGTTAAGCCTGACCTGTTCTAAGAACTCTGAGCTCCAGCTGATGGATCCTGGCTTTTTCAGGAGTCTCTTTAGTGTCTGATCCAAGAGAACACACTGGGTAAATGCTGACAAATCTCCTGAGTGTGTTTTTTGGTTTTTTGTGGGACTTTTCTTTCCCTGACTTGTAAGAATCTCACCTGTGAGGATGTGAAAAGCTTTACCAATGTTAAAATACATCACACCTGCCCTTCCTTCAATCCCCACAACACACAGGAGGAAGATGGGTAAATATGACATGATTTAGTATAAAAAAATTGAGTATCTGCAGAGGTTTTTATCTTCTAAGTGCTTACAAAGAGCCCCAGTACTTTTCCAGAAACTGAAGCCTGGCAATTCTCTTTCACCCCACCCTGTATTTCTTGATGGAACAGAAACAAGTGAAAAGAAGTGACTCTCCTCCAAAATTTCACATTGTCTCATAATAATCACCACTTTTCACAACTAGCACTGAATTTCCTCAAATTGTGATGATTAAACAAACCAAGGTGCCACGAGACAGCTGCTGTCCAATAAAGCACCTCCAGAATTAAAGCAAATTCTGGTTCTGTTCATTCTGTGACATCACTGAGGAGGGGATGGGGGACAGAGGAGTTAACACAGCCCAGAGTGAGATGTGCAGCCCTCAAATGTTTTTGGCTGGAAGTTACAACAGCATTGAAATAGCAGAGAAGTAGAAAGGTTAAAAGAAAACAAATCCAGAACCAAACTCGTGATGCTTTTTGGAGCAAGGCAGACACGCAAGAGCCCCAGAGAGTCTCTGCAGAGAATTCAGCAAACCCCCCAAAAACCAAGCAGACAATGGCTGGCAGCGCTCCCCACGACTCCTGGGAGTGTTAAAGATGGGCTCTTTGAAATTCTTCCTGAGCAAAGTCCCAGCCAGCTCCCAGGGCAGCTCCTGGACAATCCTGCTTTTGTTCAGGCAAGGCTGCACGAGTAGGGCACGTCTGAAGTGTTTCTGCTCCCACTGTTTCCCTGTGCAATCCCACAGCTTCCAACTTAAGGAGTTTGTTTGCTGTTTTTTATGGGATTGAAAGGCCACGAAGGAAATAAATCTGACATGGAGCTGATCAGCTGGAGCTCCAGGCAGTGGGACATGGCTCAGGGCTCTGCAATTCCCCCAGTGCCAACATCCCTGGGAGGAGGGATGTTAACATTCACAGCAGGAGCTTCTGCCAGTCGGGGCACTATGGAAACGTGGGGCCGTGCCAGGGATTTCACAACAGCTCTTTAGGTCGGACTGGCTTGGAAATAAAATGCCCTCCTCCCCTTCCACTGGGCAAATATTGAGGCTGACCTCTAGCCCAGGAGGATTGCTGAGCTCAGGGAGAGGCTCAGCTGTTTTGTCTGTGAAATAGTGGAAAATTCCCAGCAGGGAATAAAGCGGGCTGAGGAAAGTTTTGGTGTCACAGATTTGCCCGGACAGATCCCAGCACCGAGGGGCAAAGTCTGGGGAGCAGCACAGGTCACACAGGGAGCATCTGGGCTCCAGGTGGGTCTTCTGACCACCAGCCTTCATGGAAAGCCTTTTAATGTGATTATTCAATGAGGGAGAGATGCTTAAGATTATATATTTGCAGGAGGGACAGTTTGCAGCCTTCTTCAGGACAATTAAAACTGAGTTTTAATTGTGTCACTGCAGTGGAAGAAGAGTTGAGAGTTGCCAGAGTCCCTTCCAGGCATTGTCCCCCACTTTCCAAACTTTGGGAAGTGACTTCAGTTCTGAATCCAGCAGCTCTGCTGGAAGAAATGCTGAGGGATTGCTCATCTGAGGAAAACCTGAACTCAGCCATGGAATCAACAGGGGAAAATCCCAACAGCATTCACAGAACCAGGGAAAACCAAGGTCAGGCAAAGGGAAGCCAGGGAAGATGGCATTACCCGTTTACACTGGAGTTCACATTGTTACCTGTGAGGAAAGGAACAGGAATTGTTTTATCTGCAGGCAGAAGAAGAGGAATGAATCTGTCCCTGAGGGCAGCCAGAGCACGAGCAGGAAGCTCAGAATGAGGGGAGGCACATTCACAACACATCAGGAATCGGGGGGAATTCAGAATTCCAGGGGGAATTAAAGATCCTGGGAGTGGGTTAGGGACCTGCAGTCTGTGATGTCACCCCACAGGACACACAGTTACTCCTCTGATTCCTTATTCTGGCAAAACTTTGTGGCCTTTGAACAACAAGAGCTGTGCCAGGCAGAATTTAATTCCTGGTGAAGGTAAAAAACATGGATTGCATCAGAACACAAAAAATCCTTTAGCTAAAAATGTTTTTTTCTGTTTGTCTCTGGCTGAGATTGCTGGGTAAGAGTTACAAAGACAATTCCTCAGGGAAAAGAAATCTGGGAGGATGCTGGGAGAGATAAAAAGGTCTGGAAGGTGATATTGGCATCCCTTTTTTCCTCCTGCAGCTGAAAAGCAGCCCCAAAAGTCTGGAAAAATGTCAGCCCCAGGTGATATCTCTGCTCAGGGCTGATTTACAAGAAGGATCAGCTCAAATAATTTCCTTGGCCCACTGAGCAACTTAAAGCTGACAGAGCACAGAATCTGACTCCGTAAAATCCCATCATCACCTGACAGCAGGAGGAAAATATAAAACCAGACAAGAACCAGGTCAAATATTGACTTTGTTCACGAGGAAATTCAAGGGGAGGCACGAGTGCAGTGCATTTCATGTAAGTAGGAAAGAAATCACACCCGAAAAATGAAGCATGAATCTGTGGAGAATAATCCAAAATGTTCTGTATTTATCACCACAGCACTCAGCACCTCTAGAACACTCAGCAAAATGGGGTGTGATGGAGAGATGATAAATTCACTTTAGAGAAAAACAGCAGAAAATGAGAAATGCTATCCCTGACCCAGAGAAGTGATATTGGTTAATTAAGCTGAAATATTCCAGATTTTCCATACTAAACACTGCAAGAGGAGAGAGAACACAAGAGGTGCAATACATAGGAGATGCCAGCAAAAAGTGAAAATTAAAAGGCTTTTATTGACTGATATGTTCTTCCTGAAAACTTCTTGAAATGTACAAACTGGACATTCAGAACTGATTTGTACATTCAGTATGTTACACTGATTCTTGGAGCCACTTGAGAGAGAGAGAGAGAGAATATTATTGTCACTTACAGGATGTTCACATCGTTGCAGACACCAAAAAGTGTGGATACATTCTAGCCTAAAAGTGAAACCAAAACAGAACTGGACACCATGGTACACGGAAATGCTGACCCCAGCTTCACACACCAACCCAGCCATGGGGACTGCAGCCCCCCTCCAAGCCTGAACCTGCAGTGCTTATTAAATTCAACCCCTTTTCCCAGATTTTGGAGCTGTTTGGGGAGGGAAATGCTTTGGAGTGGATTGACTCCCTGCAGGGTGTTCAGGCAGTGTCTGTAGGGGAAGCGTGGCTCACCCTGCGTGGGATTCATTCCGGGGGGAGGTTCCACACCAGTGTGTGCTCAGAGACCCTGCAACGCCCCTTTCTGTCCAAAATCCATCCCCTGCCACACAGGATTATCCCAAATTAATGACTGCCTGCTTTGGGAATGGAGATTTGCTGATTTCAGGCCTGCTCCACCAGCCAGGGGTGATTTCACAGCAATCCCAGAGCCGCTCGTTTCACAATCTGAAATGAAATTCTCATTTCTCCAGAGCTCCTCCTTTCACTCCCACGTTTGTTTTGGAAAGCTGCAGTCATTAAATGCTCACAGCAATGCTGTTCCTGAGCTCTGGGCAGTGCCTGTGGGAGCAGGAGACTGCAAATCCTGCAGGTCACACATTACCTGGGGACCTGGCCCACAGATTTGGACTTGTTTTCAACTCACCAACCTTTTAATCACAGTTCTGTAGGTATTTTTTTCCCTCCCCCAAGAGCAGAAGGTCGTGGGTTCTGAAGAAAAGAGGTCTCTTTTATAAGCTCAATACAGTACTTTTATATTTCAGACTATGATATACAGTGTATACCATAAATTAAGACAAATACTTGTCACTTCATCTATGTAGGCACAAGAAAATCAGTGACTTTACTGAAGTGGAGAAATCTTCAAGGGTATCATGATTCTGGACTCCATCTCCTGAATAAGGGGCACTGAAAGAAATGGAGAGAGGTTTTAATTTCACTGACAGAGTTCAGCACATTCAGTAATCATCCCTCTAGCATATTTTTGGGAAAAAATGATTTTAATATCATCTCTCTGCTCGTTTGAAGACAAATATTTCCATTCTTTTCACCAAAATGGAAGTGATCCTACATTTTTCTGGTGTAACTTCCTTTGAAATGTGCCCTATGGAACCCAAATCTGACATGCTTGGCACACTTCTGGGAGTTTTGTTGTGACAGCTTTCTTTGATCTCAGAGACCTCCTGGCTTTTCATTCCAAAGTCTAAATTCCCTTTTCCCAGCAATGCATTTAACAAGGCTCCTGTATTTCATGAAATATTCGAAGTAACCATTTAATAGAAAGGTAAATTTCACTCCTGGCTCCCTAAATCTTTGGACAAGCATTTACAGAAATCTGTTCTTCCACAGAAGTGCTGCTATAAAAATCCATTATTAATGCAGCAATATTTTAGCACTTGGGCAACTTTTCCACCTACAACCAGCTGCAAAATTCACTTTACAGCTCAATGCAATGTCCCTCTGCTCCTCTATGGCCTAAAAACTGACACAGACACACATTTCCCACTGAGGTACAAAACTTTTTCTCCCAGTGGGATGTGCTGAGGAGCAGAGAGGGTGGCCCAGCCCAAAGTCTGCCCCCAGCATTCCAGAGAAGTTAATGGGTTACCTGTGTAATAAACCAGTTCATCCCAGCCAGGTTTGTGCCACGCTGCATTCCTTATATCTTCCCTGGTTTGCAGGTCTTTGTAAGCTGGGAAAACAAGCACAAAGTGACTCTTTTCCCTTCTGCACAGGCAGGGATCCCTTAAAAGAACTCCAAGGAGGAATCAGGAGGCTGGGAACAGCGGGAAGGAGGAAAATCAGGAGTTCTCTGCCAGAAGGAAAAGCTGCCAGAGCAGCAGGAACAGGAGCTGGGGAAGAGAGGGAACACCTGGGCACAGGTAAGATAATGCAGGGGCACAGCTCTACACCAGGGCTGCCAGACTGCTGAAATAGAACATTCTGGATTGTTGGGATCTGAAGAAAAAACGGAGTCATTTCTAAGAAATTACTGTTTTTCATGTTGAAACAACAAGAAGGTGTTTATGAATATGAATGCACAGAGAAAGCCAAAACACCTCCATGCAGGAAGGGAAATAAATGCCTGACTTTTCTTCCTGCAGGTGTGGTGAGTGTGAGGCTTGAAATAAAACTATAAAAAACTGATTTCAGCATCAGTTGGGACAGCAGGATTGTGGTTGTGGGACTGAGAGCAAAAAACATTGAGCTCCTAATGAGAAAAGGAAGGCAGACTGTTTTGTTCTGTTTCTGTGGGAGAAACAGAACAAAACCAGGAAATATTCATTTCTTGTTCAGTGGAGAATAAATTTGCCTACACAAAAATAATAATAAAAAAATCAACAAATTAAGAAATAAAAAAATTTAGGAAAACAAAGAAACTTTAAACCCCAACTTTTAAGACATTTCCTTTGCCTTGTGTAAAAATATTTCCTCCTGGGCAAAATGACTGGGGCGATTCAGTGGGAGGAATAAAAATCAGAGAACAGGAATTTACCCCAAAGGTGATGGACCATGTAGAGCTGTCCAATCTGGGAGAAAAATCCCCCAACTGCTTCATTACTGTCCTGTCGGAACCGAATTGCACGAGCCCTGCAGAGGAGCAAAGAGACATCAGAGCCTGCACATCTGGGCAGGAAAACAGGGAAAATGGGGAGGAAAACAGAGTGAAAGGGAAGCTGGGATGTTAAAGTGCATTTTCTGCACACTTCAGCAATTAAAAGTATGAAAAAAGCTGCACCATGCTTGTTTCCAGCACTAAATAATTAAGATTTACCTCTGTGTCTTGTTAGGATGCATTAAAATTAGAGGCTACATTTTAACTAAACTTTGTATTAATCATTTTTCAACCAAATTCAGGATAAAGATAATTGCTGGAACAGTGTAAAGTAGCATTTTTATAGCAGGTTTTATAGCTAAATCCTTAAGTTTTAGTCATGTCAGCTTTGCCACATTAATTTTCCACAGGTTTTATGATAGTGGAATACAACTTTTTATTCATGCTGACCTTTGCATAAATTAAGATAAATATTTCTCTTGTTGTATCTTATAAAACAGATTTTCTACCCATAGAGCTGTACCTATTTTATAAAATATATATATATATAAATTAAATTTGTTCAAATAACTGCAATTGAGAAAATTATATCTAAAATTACAAGTCTGAAAATCTAAGTCCTCACCTTCGTCCAAATTATTGAAAATACTCCAAATTGTTTAACTATCAACCACTAGAACTGCAAGGACAGCAAGTGTAAATTGGAATAAGCTTACACTGGTTAAAAATAAGACACAACCAAGAGCATATAATCAATAGAAAACTGTCTCAAATACTTCTAACCCATACATTAAAATACAAATGTGCTGCTCAGCAGCTTTTCAAGATGCAACTTGACTTTGAAAGCTTAAAGAGCCAAGATTTAAACTGAAAGTGGTCTTGGGAAAGATGAACCAAGTCTCCCAGAAGAAGTGTCACTCTTCCCAAGCAGCTTTCTGCTGAAAATCCAGATTTTTTGCAGCAAGCTGAAAGGGTTCTGGGAATCAAAGCCAAACCACAGAGGGTTTTTTGTACATAAAATTCATTTTTTTCCCCTCAGAGGGTCACAGGACAATCTGCCCAGAGGTGTAAGTGCAGCAGCAGCCCCTGAACTGGGGTTTGGTGCCTTTGGGGCCACCCTGGCACCTCCTGTCCTGTTTTTCCTGCACCTCTCAACCAGGAGCACCCCAGGGCTGAAGGCAACACTTACCAGTAATTGCCCCATTCAATCATTGTTCCAGGCTGCAAAACAAAACACACTGTTAAAGCTGCAGCTTAAAAAAAACCCCAAAACTACAATTTTCACGTGGTTTCTGTATGGAAACCAGCCTGTATTAAGGCAATCCCTTCCTCTGAGTGATAAGAATATTAAAATAATCTCTAATTGCTCTGTTTACCACCTCTTAGTCACCTCTGAGGCATCCCTCAAAGCAAGCACAGGGTTCCAGCCCTGCAGACATCAGGATCCTGTTGAAGCCTGCCTTCATCTCAGACCCCACACTCTGAGAGCAGCCCTGACTCAGGAATCAGCTTGGACAAAAAGCAGATTTTTCACACAAGCTCCGTTTGCCATAAAAACCCTACGAAGGTTTTAGGACAGCACAGAGCTTCAAAAATCAGACAGAAATAAACTTTGGACTTACTCTGAGTTGGTAGGATCTCAGTTCATAAATATTAGGGCCATCTCTGGGAACAGGTTCATTCCAGAAGCTGAACTCCAGCAGGAGCTGGTTCTTACGGGAGAGGAGCATGTTACCCCTCTCCTTACGGAATTCTGTGAATTCCTAAAAAATAACGTGGGAAATGGGTCAAGTTCTGCAACAACAAACAGCAGGGCACCTCTGATGGCTTAGTTTGGGGTTTTTTAAATCAGGGTTGTGGGACAGTGAAATCCTGAAAAGAATCGGAATTCTCCCTGGTGAATCTGAGAATTCCAAGGATTTACACGTGAAGTATTCAGGAATTAAACCTGAATGTGACAATAAATCCTTTCTCAAAGAGATTTCTGGGCTTGTACAGGAAGGATGAGACACTTTGATATCTAAATCTGCATTTTTCATTTGCTCTGCCTGTTCTTTGCTCTCTCCTGAGTAACAAAATCAGGTTTTTTTACCTTATTTTGACGAAGTTTGCTCATGACCTCATTGAGAGCTGGGTAACCTCCCTCATATCTCCACAAATGAACTGAAACAGAGAAAAATTCAGATTTTTCAGGGACGTCCCAGACCAGTGGTAAACCTTATGAAAAAATCACACTATAAAATGCTCTTCACAGTACAAAATTACACAAAAATAGAAACCAGGCAGCGGGTTTGAAAATAGATTTTCATTAATGAAAGCACTACACACTGGAATATTTTAGGGATAATGGAATCATCTGCTTTTTGAAAGGGGTTCTCTTGGAAAATTTTGCAATTTACTCTGAGGGTAACAGGGGGATTTCTGAAATGACTGTTTTTGTTGCTGTGCTAGGAAAATGTGATGACTTGTCATGACTGTTACTGAAATTAATATTTAGCTGAAGAGGATGATTTAGTTCCAAAAACCTGCTTTATACCAATTTCATCTAAGAGCAATAGAGGGGCAGATTTTCAGTTCAGTAAATTACTCCAGCACAAAAGCAAGACACTTTCTGTAGGACATGAAAAACAATACAAATGCTATTTCTGAGCTCAACATTAATAAAAGCGGAAGAAAAGTGAACATTTGCTATTTTGCCCCATAAAAACAATTCCAGGATCTATTTCTGTATCTAATTTTTCTTTCAAAGCATTCCCTCTTTAATAAATCAGAATAAACCCCTATAATAAATCACAGAAAGATGTATTTACAAGCATTTAGTATAGTGAGGCAATCATTTCACCTCACAGGAAAATAAAAGGTATTTTTTCCCCTTTTAAGGAGCTCTGTGCCTTTTCCAAGAGAACAAACGAGGCTGAAGGGAGGAACTTCCCTGTGAGAGCAGATCTCTGCTCCTGCTGCCTCACCCCCAGGGCAGATTTGATGGATCCACCTGATATTAACCCAGCACTGAGCAAGTCAAACCCCACAATCTGCTTTATTCCAGTGTTGCAAGAACATTTCCAAGGCAGGCTGGGGATGCAGTGACAGATCCAGCCTGTGTTAATCTGTTCCAAAAGCAGCCACTGGGACTTGCCTGAGGAATTCCCATTTCAATTGTCCACATTCCCCAATTCCCCTTCAACTTCCAGGGTTGGCTCTCAGACATTGTTTGGTTCATCTGCTGTTAATTCCCTGCATTTGTTCAGTGTCAACATTGCAATATGCTGGCAGTGCAGGGAGCATTTATGTGTGCAGGAGTTAATTTTTTTAATTAGGAAGCCACAGCACCGATCCTGGCACAGCTCTCACAGAACCTCTATGGATTTGGATCTGTGGCTTCCTACTCCTTCCAATTCCCAGGGCATTTTTCAGGTTTTCTCTCTACACTGGGCTCTTTGGAGTTACCTCTGTAGCAGCTCTTCAGTCATGTCTAGTTCCAGTTTGTTTTCATAGTTAGGCAGTATCCTTGTATGAACATGAACAGAAAGATTTTTACTTTCCCCCAGTAAAGTTTAATGTTAAGTTTACAATGCAGATGGGTTGGAATGATTTGTAATTCATTATCATACAGCAATTACAGTGTGAAAGGCTGAGCAAAGCTTTTACACTGCCCAAGGAGGGACAGACTGGCTTTGCAAGAGCTACCCCTAAATATTCAGGAGCTGTGCCCATAGGACTGTATTTTATAAATATATCCCCAAAACCTGTTAATTTCAACAACCATCACCACCTGGAAAACATGAAAAAATACATCAACAACGAGACAAAACTGAAGGAATGAAGGCTCTGCTGTCCAACCCAGCACAACAAAAGCAAGCAGTGCACATTTAAGACAGCTGAGCAGTGATGCACACACCCCCTCACTGGACACATCAGGGGGTTTGGGTGCCAACAGAGATGATTTAAAAAGAAGAAACCTGCCAAGCACATGGGTTTACATTGGGTTGCACTTCTATCTCCTACCAGCCTGATCTTGCTCTCCGTACCACGTGTTCCAAGTCCCCACCAGAGCACAAGGGTAGTGTTTTTCTTCATGAATCTTTGGCAGCACCTCTTGACTTGAAAACAAGGAACACACAGATACTGGGTTGCATTGCCTTCAGGGAGGCCACAGTTGATAAATGTATAACACAGCATCATGCTAGGAACATTCACAGCCTTTATTTTACAGAGGAGAAAGCTGAAATACCAAATTCTGCTATGCAGGGGGAAGGTGGCAACACCCCCACGGAGAATTCAGGTGAGTGTTACCAGTTTGTTAGAAATCTATAATAAAGTATTCCTTGGATGCAATAAATTAGGTGTATCTAAATAATTATTTTTATCTAAAAGGTTATCCAACACATCAAGAACACAAATATCAGGATATCTCACTGAAAACTCAGTCTACATGGGTGATTTACTTGAGGGAAAGCTTTTCTTTGCTTGAGGAAAAGTTTTGTTTTGCTTGAGGAGAAGCTCCCCTCAAAGAGGGGAGAATGCTCAGAAATATGAAAGCACACTTTTCTAAACCAGTTACAATTGCTGAGCTGAATGAATAACAGTAATCTGATAAATAAAATAATGGCTGTAGCTCAGAGTATTGCTTTTTTGATTTCATTCAGGGCTCTTACTTTGAGGCAACTCACCCACTAATGAACAGGGGGACTGCCTTAAAAAAACCTCCAAGACAAAATTTCTGACTCTCCCCAGGATTTCTAACACTCTTTCAAACTTTAGAAGTGGCCCATATTAGATGAGGAAATTTAGTGTTGCTGATTGCTGACTTGGCCAAGACAGCTTTCCCTGCACTGTGCCTTGATGAATAAGTCAATTAGTCTGGTTGAACTCTGCCTTTTCTATTTTTCCCTGAATAATTACCCCTCGTCCTCAGTTTGGCTCACAGGCAGTGAGTCTCTGCACAGTATCAAGGAATAAAAAGTAGGCTGGTCTGGGAGTCATTAGAGATGAGTTTTCCTCTGGATTCTGCCACTGACTTTCCAGACAACCTTGAGCAAATCTCATTACCAATTTGTACCTCGACATTTTCTCACTAGCCAGTGTAAATAATATGATAAAATGCCTCTACAAGGACATTCTCACAGATGTTTCACCACTAGTTCATTTTTGCAAAGCAGAATAAGATCCTGGAAAGGCAGCTTTGAAGAGGAATGGGAAATTATTGCATAATTCTATCACATACTGTTGCAAATTAGAAAAAAAAATGCCTACAGAACACCTCCTAAAAAAAACTGTCCCTAGTTCTTCAGAAGGGCTCCTTAACCACAGTGATTCATGAAATATTCTTGTAATTATCTTCATGACATTATTTCTTAATACCTGATGACTAATCCTCATTTTGATTTGATACAGAATTAACATGTTCATTTTTTTCTTTAGGGAGAGGCAGGAGGGAAGTTCAGAGAGGCTTAATTTTGTTTATTACTTTATTCAAGTTGTCTCCTTGCCTGAAACACTTCAATTTGCTTTGGGAAGAATCAATCTAACCACAGATATTTCATCTGACTGCTGTCAGCAGTTTCTTTCTTTGCTGTTTGTCTCTTTCCTTGAAAACAGAAATCTCTGCTCTCACTCAACATTCAGGCTCATGAATTACTGCAGAGAAGTGATTCCCTGTCTTGCATAATTGGACATGTTTATATTCAGCTTTTAAGCAAGCTGGCTGAATGTTAATTGTCCTTTATTGTGTTATCTATTTCTTAAACAAAAAAAAAGCTAAAAATACCTCGATTTAATGTTGCTCCAGTGGCTTTTTATGTCTCTCTAGCAGGGAAAACAGTTCTGGGTTATCCAGCCCAACACAGGGAGGGCACAGAGGTGACAGCTGAGGACATGAACTGGGAGCTGGGACTTCCTCCCCTCCCTCCAGCCCAGCTGCTGTGCTCACACTTCAAAGTTGGTTGCAGAAAGTTGTCATTATGCTGAGAATGTTTTTTATTGTCAGTGAGAAAAGCACTGCTGGGTGCAAGGCTCACTCCATCCCCAAATTTAAACACACAGTTCTTTCAGGGCTCCAGAGAGGGGATTGTGGAGGCAGAAAAGGAGGAGTATTTCTGCAGTTTTACCCTTAAAGCAGTCAATTTCAAATGTGAGTAATTCCTACGTGCTCTAAAGCTGTCACTTTCTGGGAAAGGTGTCCCAGCACTGCTCCTTTTGGAGGGAATCACCCCAATGCAGAGACCCCATCCAAGGCTTTGTGTAACTCCTTGGCAGCAGCTCAGCAGCAGGACTTGTGCAGGGGGATAAAAATGAGCTTGAGAGGAAATCAACCCCTGGGTTTTTAATGTCTCAAAGTTCCACCCGAGTTTAACACTGGTGTAGTTTTATTTACCAGTGATCTCTCTTTCCAGTGTGCAGACAAAAGCCATCCTCAACCTGGCAGCTGCAGTGGGAATGCCAACATTCCACCTTTCCCTGCAGGGATCAGGAACTTTAAGACCACTCAGGGATGAGGGAGAGCTGCTCCAGCAAATGTCACCAAAGCTCTCACAACAGGAATCATCCTCAGCTGCAGCTTAGGAAATGACAATGCCAAGAGGGAAGTGGGGTGAACTGAGGACAGGACATTTTGCTTTTTCATAAAATCTATTTAATACCAAATCCTAAAAAAAGCAGATTTTTGTCACCTCCCCTCTACATAACTATGGTATCTGCCAATTTTCAGATCAAATCAACATGTCTAAAAGGTGAAAAGAGAACTCACACACTTACCAGAGCTTGTTGTAGGCTTCTAGACATTCAGGTTTGACATTGTGAACTGCAACAACAACAAGAGGGCCGTGAGGCAGGCAGGGACAGAGGGAAGGAGTGGTGCTGCTGAACACAAAGCCATCACTCACACTGGAGCTTGTACAGGCTGCTGGTCTCTCGTTTGGCCAGGAGGTTGGAGTGGGCGTCTTTCCTGGGATCCACTTTGCGCACGAAGAGGGATTTTAACCAGCTGTCCTCGCGGGCACTGCGGGCCGAGGAGCCCAGTCCCCTGTGGGGAACAAGGACAGGCCACTGAGCCCCTGCAACTCCCAGCAGGCAGGAAATGCAGCCACGGATTTAATGGAAATTATCCTATCACAACCTCCAGTTACACACTGCTGAAACTTCCCACAGAGCTTCTCCCAGTGAGGCAAAGGCAGCTCGTCCCCACTGAGATTTATTCATTTCACTAAATACACTTATCCACTTTATCCATGGTTATTTCCTGTGCAATGGCTGCTTCTGCTGCCTGTTTATCCCACTTTTTAACCCACTGTCTTTTAACCCAGGGCTGGGTCTGGCCTGGTGTAAACAGGAGTGAAAAAGAGCAAAAAACGTGCACAAGGAAAACTGCACAGTGTAAAAGGGAAAGGAACTGCCATCTGTTCCTGTGCTGCTTAAAGACAGCTCTACAAAAGGGAAAGGGAAATGTCTTTCAAGAAGAAAAATAGCATGAAAGACTAATTTGGGATAAAAAATTAAGAGTGGTAGAAAATAACCAGTGAGGAAATACTTCAATTCTGGATTCTGGCAATTGCATCAGGTAGGGACACCGAGGCAGGCTCTCTGTACAACATCCATGTTTTCCTTGCCTCAAACACAAGGTTTTCACTGCCTTTTCTTATCTAATCTTTATTCAGCTTCTCCAAGTACACTTTTAAAATAGTGTCACCTCCCTTTACATGAGAGCATACAGACCAAGTGATAACTGTGGTTTTTAAAGCCATGTGTTAAAGGAATTATTTGTCTTTTCCAGATGACCAGGACAAGATCTGATGCATTTAACTGCTCCTCTACAATGTCTGACAAGCTCAAATGGTTTTGCTTCTTTCTCTTCTTTCAATTTGCTTTTGTTTTGATAGCCTCATAGTAGTCACAGTGAAGAAAATTAACTGTGTCACAAGCTTCTCCTGAAATACTAAAATATTAAATGTGGTACTTATACCACATATATTTACTTCTAAGCTGGAAATCTCAGCCTTTTCCTGCCTCAGATGTCAACTTTTCACCCTTAATTACTGCCTTGGGGATCCAGAACACAGCTGGACCTCCAGCCCAAAGCTTTCTTCCAGGGGAAAAAAACATGGAAAGAAAATCAATTTCCTTTGGGAAAATATCCCCCTGGACACACCTGTATTACACAAAAGCAGTTTTTTTACAGCAATCCACCTTTTAATCTTGGTGTCAGAAAAGAACATAATGACCTGGTTCTGCCCATGGCAGCAGGATGGAGGAGAGGGAAAATACTTCACAGCAGAGAAACAACAACCACAGCTGAGATGACCTTCAGCATGAAGAAATAACATATAAATCTCTGTGTATTTATTGAAAATGGTGTTCTCCTTGCCCTGGGCGCACACACAAACTTGTGGCTGTGCTGGAAGCCAAGCAGCTATTCCTGAGGGCTGGCATTTGAAGGGCATTTCATGATAAGGCTGCTGCTGGAGCAGAGCTTCCTCCGAGCTCAGAGCACAGGGGTGAACCCCACCTCAGAAATTAAAAAAGCTCCCTCGAATTAAACCCTCACTGGCTCCAGGAGTCAGGAGTCAAGCCCATTCCTGCAATACTCAGACCTGTAAACTCTCACTGTTCCCTCCCCTTTATTAAACAAAGTCAGCAAAGTAATATTTAGAAAACTCATCTATGAGGATCATTGTTTGCAGCAAACTTTGAAGAGGAAAGAGAGAAATAATCTTGATGCAATCACATTTTTCGTGAACTTCAGCAGCAGCAGAAGTAAGCTGGAGCTACAGAGATAACTCAGAAAAGCAAATTTCTTTGCTATTTGGAGAATCACATGACTTGAATGTTAAACTGCACCTAAAACTGGAGGTATGGCTAATTTTCAAAACACTGACATGAGTAATACTTTACATTTATGGAAAATCTTTTTCCCAGCAGCTGTAAAGCTCCTCAGGAACACTGACTAAATCACAACTAAATATACACTTCATATAGAATAAAGGTAACAGGCTGAGTTTATTAAAGCAGATGTTCACTGCACCCAAACTGAGATTCAAGGGCCTGATTTTTAATCAATATCCTAAAATACCATTGTCACCCCAGACTCCCACAAACCAAAAAGCCCTGAATTGATCACTGGTTCGATTATTTGGGCAATCTGTACCCAAAATTACTTCTGGAGGAGCAGGGACTGAATTCAGGTCTTTAAACAGCTGTGAGCATCAACCTATCTTTGGTAGCAAGTTCTCAACCTGCAAATATTAACTGTGGGCTTTGCTTTCTTGCTACAAAGGTTGGGCTCTGATCACAAAAGGCTAGCACTGAATGGATTGCTTAGATTAGATTTAAAATGTCAGGGAAAACACTTCTTTACACTTAGCTCCTGCTTTAGCACAAAATATAACCTGGGTGGGACATACCAAGTCAAGTATTTAGATTTTGTAGTAACCCAAACCTGCCTGGAAGTATAAGAAAAACAATCTGTCTGTTGTTTGACAGTTTTTGATCTGTGGTCTAAACAAAGTTTATTTGAAACTAAAATAACCCCAAAACATGCACGTAAAACCTCACAACATATTCCCTGCACAGTTGTTTGCAGGGATGCTTTTAGTCTTGCCTATTCTGAGGCTTGAGGCAGCAGCTTTCACTGCTTCAAAGAAAAGGAGGAAAATCTGTGTAGATCCATCCTAGCTTGGGAATTCCTGTGTTTCCATCGCCCTGTGCCTTCTTCCTACACCTGGAAGGTATCCAGGAGCTCTGTGAGTGTGTGTGCACCTCGGGCATCCCTGCACACAGAAATGCAAATCTCTGCACCCCAAAACTTGAGGGATGCGCCTCTCTGTGTGCCCTGGCAGCGGGAGAGGGGTGCGGATCCCAGCTCCCATGGGAAGCATGCATGCCCCAGCCCTGACTCCCAGGGGGATTCTACGAGCAGCTGTGAACGGTGAAGGCAGGAAGATGTCGGGATGTGCAGTCACGCACCCCAGCGCTGGGGAAACACGGATTTTGGGCTGTGCCTCCTGACAGGAGCCGCTGCTGCCTGCGCACCCTGTTGCTCGGAGGAGTTGGGATCGGGAGCAGCTGCACGCCCTGATCCTGGAGGGACAGCCCGGTGCGCAGCATCCAGGTATTTCAATGCCAGCATTCCACGTGTGCGGCGCGGCTGGACACCCCGAAAGCCGTGGCTGTGGGGTGCCCGGTGCCGTGTGGGGGTGTCCATGCAGGGGTGGGGTCCGTGAGGGGATGAGGCGTCAGCGCAGGGAAGGGCTCTCGGTGCCCCCTCAGCCCGGGCACCGGCGGCCGCCTGGTCCCGGCGGCTCGGCCATCCTCCCACCCAGGGGCGGACTCGGAGGAGGGAAGGAAGGGGCCGGCCTTGCGGCCCGTGACCTTGAGGGACACGCCGCCGCCTCGCACTCCCCGCCCCAGGCCCGGCCGCTGCCCCGCGAGCGGGACGCCATTTCCAGCCCGGGAAGGGGACGCTCTGCGCGGCGGGGCGCCGGGTGGCTCGGGCGGCTCCGGCTCCTCGTGCAGCCTCCCCCGGCGGCCCCGTCCCGCCCGCCTCGCCCCCTCAGGGCTCACCTGAGGGCCAGCCCGGCGCCGGGCGGCAGGCGCGGCAGGGCGGGCGCTCCCGCCAGGCTCCCCCGCAGCAGCACTCGCGCCGCCATCTTGCTCCCGCCGCCTCCCTCCTGGGCCGGGGGCTGCGGCCACGCCCCCTGGCGGGCAGCGCCGCCTGCGCATGCGCGGCCGTGGAGGGCCCCCGGGACCCCGTCAGGGCCCCTCAGCTGAGGGGGGACCCCAGCCCCCGTTTGGGGGGACCAAGGGGGATTTAGGGGGACCCAGACCCGGTTTGGGGACACCTACTCAGAGGTAGAAGGACCCCAGCCCTGGTTTGGGGGGACTCTGTCAAATTTAGCCTCGTTTGGGGGTGAGCCCAGCCCCGGTTTGGGGGATCTAGCTGCATTTCGGGGGCCCCCCAGCCACAGTTTGGGGGATCCCCAGCCTGGTTTACCCAAGCTCTGGTTTGGGATTTAGCGAGCCCCCCAAGCCCCAGTCTGACCCAGTCAGATTTAAGGGAATCCCAGCCCTGGTTTTGGGGAACTCAGCTGGAGTTAGGGGTCCCCCAGCCCCAGTTTTCTCCTGGTACATTTTGCACTCCCTGGCAGCTGAAGGGTTTTCCCCACACTCTGCTCTGCTGTACTCGGAGGTATTTTGGCTGAGGAGGTGTGTGCTGGCATCGAACACTTAAATCACTTCAAATTAAGGATAAAGTGCTAATTAGGGTAATAATTAAAGGGCAGTTCTAAACCCAATAAACACAGCAGTCAATGACTAATCCTTATCATTCCACATAACACCTATAATGATTCTATCTTGGCCTTATAAACTTTCCCTTCCCGTTTTATGAGTTTTCTATCAGCACTCTCTGAGACTAATCCAGAAGATAACACACATGATGTGCTTTAACATCACTAAAGTACAATCTTTGTACTTGAAAACAATTTAACCTACAACTGCCATCACTCTATTAAATAACACAGCCTGACATGTAATTTGGTTTTAGTGACATTTTGATCTGACAGCATGGCAAGATCTTGAGCAACCCTCCCAAAGCCTACACTGGAAAAATTATAACCTGTGATGAACCAATCTTTCTTATGGAAAAAAAAAAATGGCATTTTTTCAGCTACTCAAGGGAAATTACAAGATAGACAAGAAAATATTCACTCTCCTAATTAGATGTAGATGCAACCTATTAAGCAAACAGGAAACTTTTTCTATTCTTTAAAATTATCTAGTTGTTAGAACACTAACCCCACATATTGAAGGTCAAGTTCTGCTTGGATACAACCTCTGTGCATTTCCTACAGCCCAGGGCCAAAACCTACCCCGTATCCAAGTTCTCCCAATCTCTGCTTGGATGAAGTTTCACATTTTAAATTCACCTGGGCAGGAGTCAGAGCTCGGGTTTTTCCTTTCCTTTGATCAGCCAGCTCTAGTTCCTCAGGAATTTGCATAAACCTAAACCTTTGCCGCAAACAACAAGAAAATCCCTACAGCCACATGCTTAAGGGCACTTCCTCAACCTCAGGGCCCGTGCCCACAATATTTTACAGAGACATTTCAGTGAAGGTTTCTTGACATCCCACATGAACACTGGCATTCAAAGAGCAACATTTTTTTTGCTTTGAAGCACCGAAGGAACTTGAAGTTTCTCATTCCTGCTGTCCCAAATCATTTGCCGAGTTCAGTCAAGCTTTTTTGCAGCCAGAACTGACTTTGTACAGGAAGTTAAAGGGCAAATGATCTTTAATAATCTGACAACAGTAGAGAACACAACTAGAAGCGACTCAGTTGCTTAAAGTAAGATATTTTAGGTCAGAGGGTAAGATTTTAGGTCTGATACACCTTGTTTTGCTTCTGATCCTAAAGACCAACAAACACTTTGGAAAGGATTTCTCACAGCTCTCATATCCCACTCTCCCCTCCCACACTGCCAAATTTTGAGGCAGATGCCCTTTTAGATCCGAAGTCAGGAACATGAGGCTGCTGCAACAGCTGCAGGCTCTCAGCTTGCTGTATGCCCTGGAGGAGAGGACATGAGATCCCCAGAGCTGCACCAGGATAAAGTCATCTTTCATCACTAACTGCTCTGGCCTTTAGCTCCACATTAAAGCATGCAGCAAACCAGACCCTCCATCTCCCCAGAATGTGTTATTTTAATTAGCTTTTCCTGATGAGACTAAATCTAATCACCTTGATTTTTACTTTTTGGCTTTGTGTTCTCATCAGTTTCCCTGTCCTGCTGGCAGCTCAAAGACATCCAGCTCTCCCAGAACGAAATCCTGCCTTTGGACAGGTGACAGAACCAAGCACACTAAGCTGCCCAAAGCTTTGATTCTCACCTCTCTGCCACTATAAAGGCAAAGGGCTGTGTTTTTGTTAGAGTTTGGAAGTCAGAAGGCACTGTAAGAGGAAATAAGGACACAAGCATGCAGCTAGTTTTAAAATTCTACACTTCCTTTCAAAAGCTTTAATAGCAACATCTCCAGTAACCCTACAAACCACAAAAGACTGCCTGAAATACAGAACAATCAAATAATATAATGACCCTCTCAGCAAAATTAAACATCACACAGTTGTAGTCTTGTCTTAACACAGAGGGGTCATTCCAGGAGGGCAGCTGCCTTTGGGAACAGTCACTGGGGCAGAACTACAGGCAACAAAATGAAGTATGAACGCTAAACTTGCATTTTTCTCTGTATTTTCACTTGAAGCTCCAGGTGCCCATCAATCTGCAACATCTCTTCGCATAAGCAACTACATTTACTATTTATTTTGACTACAAATTTCACTGAAACATTTAACATAACACAGCAGGGCCTCAAACATCCCTGACAGAAAGAGACAAAAGCTGGAAGCCCTCTGCTTAAAATATTTCCCCCACTATTTGTCTGTTGAACAAACTTTAAGTTCCTGAAGTTTCTCACTTAGATAGGTAGTATCTGCCTCGGTCAGATTTTCTGAATCTGACAGGTTTTCCAGGAATCTGGTTCCTGCACAGGGCTTTCCTGTGATGGGATCTATGACATTGCCAACCTTGAACACAATTTCAGCCAGTTCGTGTTTGACGTGTTTGCTCCTTCGCTCGGGCAGAGCTTTCAGAAGAACAATGTCTCCAACAACACACTGCTGCAGTGGGTCATGGGCAAAATAGGTTTTTCTTTTGTTAAAGAACTGTAAAAGGAACAAAAAGAATAAAAACAAAAAAAAAAGAAACTTTGGCATTATATTTCAAAGTAATGCGATGGGTTAATATATAATATCAGATAAATAAATTACACTAAAGCCTTATTTTTCTTTTAAAGTGAGATTCTGTTTGGATCATGAAGAGAAATGCAACTGTGCACTCTACAGGTTCTCCACAGAAAGCACAGCACTGCCCTTCCCAATCTCTTGTCAGGATAGTGGTGCCAACTGAGCCTGGAGGAGATGGGGAAGAAAAAGCTCTGAAATCTGTATTTTGAATTTTTATATGTGAGAGTTTTCTTGCTAAAATATTTTTTTTTTTCACATAAAAAGTTTAGTTTTTTTTGTTGTAACAGTAGAATTCAGAAGCCTTTAAGAAATAAATTAGGTTAAGAAATAAATAAAGGTTCTACTGGATAAAATATTGAAATGGGTTCCACAAGACCCATTTTCCAATCCTTAACTTTCTGGTCACCAAAAGCAACTTATTCTACCTCCATGTACCACTGTTTCCCTATTTAAAATAGAGAAAATACCATTTTTAACCTTCTTGTTTGAAGTGCATTGACAAGGGATAAATCCAAGATCACAGTAATGTTACAATTACGCATACAAAAAAAAAGCAGCCATAAAATTTATTGTACAAGTGACTAATAAACTGTCGAGTCCCCAAAGCATACTCCACATCAACATGAAAAATTAAATCTAAGTGTGAAACAACAAAAGCTTACCTTCCCAAAAAGATCAAATGAAGTGCATTAACAAGGCACTTCAAAGAAATACATTTAGCAGGTAATTTGTAAGTCCTCACCACTCACTGCTTTTCATCCTTTGCAGTCATCCCCACAGCCAAATCCTTAAGCAGTTTGATTTGTAAAGAGCCTTTAAAACTTTTAAGAGTCAAATCAGCAGAACATTTCTCCACGAGATACAAAACCCACCAGGCAAGAGAAGTTGTTACCTTTAGCAAGTAGGGATCCAGCACCAGCCTTGTCACTCTCACTTTGGCAGTTTTCTGCATTTTGGTCCCAATTACTTTCCCCACTATCCATTTTGCATGGACAGCTCCACGTGGGACAGACATTGTTCAGTTATGGTCATGCAGTGCCTGGCAGCAAGAAAAGCAGATGTGTTATTGTAACAGAGTAAAAAAGTAACCTCTTTCTGATCAGTTCCAAAATTTTCCTTATTTTACAGTAATAGCTTCATTAGGCCATTTTGTTGGAAGAACAGTTCAAAATTCCATTTATTGCACAGTTTTTTTGACAATATAGAAACGATGTCACCGTGTCCTTTTATCAGTAAAAGTTACTTCAGGACAGCAGTAAAACTGGACAGAACAGCATGAGGATGACACCTTACCCCACAAAACCCCTTTGAATCACCCCAATTGTCACAAACACAATAGAGAGAAGTGTAGCTGTGGAAATTATTCATTTTACTCACACTCCAGAAGCTGTTTTGGCTGGAAACCTGTTCATCAGAACAGAGTGCACCCAAACAAGGGAGCAGCCTACAGCTTTTGTTCAGTTCATTTGTTTCTGTGCCTCTCATTATCAGCTAAGCTGATGAAACCTAAGGAAGATAATGAGCTTCTCAAGCCATGGATGACACATCAAAGAGCTGTCTGATCTACAGCACATATATTTGCTTTTGAGATCTTCCCTGCAAGTAAATTATATTCCATTACCTTATTTGGTTTAATTAGGGAGAGCTTTCTGTACCACTCTTGCAAGAGTCAGGGGAAAAACCAATAGAAGACTTGAATCGATATTAAAACTGATGGAGATTAATGACTATTTTCTGTTCCACTCAGATAAGTTGTTAAGCACAACCAACACCTGTGAATTCTCCATGCCCCTCAATTTGTAAGACGCTTGCTTTGATGTCGCAGCACATCAAAAGAAGAGTTTAGGGATACAGGGACACAGCCATGGGATGAAACGCTTCAGCAAATACTCGGGGGCAGCTTTTCCCACGCTTGACTCAGCTGTGGGCGCTCAGGGCTGGAAGGAGTCAGTGTAGGGGGCCCTCCTGTACCCCAGGGCTGAACACCCCACGCAGACACGCGTGTGCAAGCACAGGCAGCGGCAGGCAGGGATAAAGAAGGAATTAAAGCAGAGAAGGAGCCCTCAGCCCCCCCCACCGCGGCTCCCCACAGCGCTCCGCGCCAGGCCCTGCCCCGGAGCCGCCGTGCCGGCAGGGCCGCGCAGGCAGCGGGGCTCAGCCGGGCGGTTCATGCAGCACGCAGGGAGCAGCCCCGGCACAGGGGAGTCCCCACAGGCGAGCCCCCAGCCCCGGGGAGTCCCGACCCCTCTCACCGCCGCTACCGCCGCCGCGCCTCGGGGCCTTAAAGGTTCGGGCCCGGAACGGGCGGCGCTGAGCACGGAAGCGCCGCGCGGCGGGAAGGGGCGGGGCCAGGGAGGGGCGGGGCCAGAGGAGGGCGGGGTTTCCCGGGGTATTTAAAGGCGCAGACGGCCGCTCTCCCCTCAGACGCGGTAAGGGAGAAATGAGGGGGTGTGGCGGTGTGAATAAATTATTAAAGTTGGAAGAGATTCTCTAAAAGCTCTTTTAAGATCCTTTAAGGATGTTGGAGGCTCTCGAGGAGAAGCCTTAAGAGGAGTGGCTGAGGTCACTTGGTTTGTTCATCTTGGAGAAGATGAGACTGAGGTTAAACCTTGTTGTGGTCCTCACTATTCTTGTGAGGGGAAGAGGTGGGGCAGGTACTAATCTCTTCTGTCTCGTGTGATAAAGCTCGAGGAAAGGGCTGGAGCTGAGTCAAGGGAGGTTTATGTTGGATATCAGGGAAAGCTTTTTCACCCAGAGCATAGTGGAGCACTGGAACAGGCTCCTCAGTGCAGTGGTTGTGGCACCAAACCTGACCGAGCTCAAGAACTCGGATACATGGTGGGATTCCTGGGATGCTCTGTGCACTGTCAGGAGTTGGACCTGATGTTCCTGATGTGTCTGTTCTAACTCAAGCTATTCTGTCATTCTTTGATTGTCAAGTCCAACTGTGTATCCAGCCCTGCCCCTATAATCCCAAACCACATCACCCAGAACCTGATGTTTCCAGGGATGGTAACTCCTCACACCTCCCTGGGCCTTGACCACCCACACAGGGAAAACATTTTTTCTAATATCTAATCTGAATCTCCCATCTCAGTTTAAGGCTGTTTTTTCTTCTCACTGCAAGCACAGTAGAAAAGAGTGACTGTACCTCACCACAACGGGCTCTCAGGTAATTGTGGGGAGTGATGAGGTTCCTCCCTGAGCCTTCTCTTCTAAACAAACTCAGTGTGCTGAGGGACCCCTTTACATGGAATTTTGGGGCTGGAGCTGACTCTAAGTGCAGCCTCTGACATTTCTGCACATCAACAAGTGTTGTGTTCTTCCCCCTGCTAAGTGATGGTCATAAATCTTGAAGGCTTTCCATATAAATCTGTAATAACTATAGCACATAGGGAGAGAGAGCTGTCTGGTCCTTGTTACCCATGACCTGGCAGATACTCACTTTCTGTAAATCTGTGTATAAAATAGAGGCTTAGCAAAAAACCCCAAACTACTTAGAAGCTGAATAATGGCAAAATTACTGGATTTTGAGATAATGTGCTCCTGGCCTTTCCCTGTGCCTTTTGGCTGAGGCCATCACTTTTTTTTTTTATTTAAATGTGCTCACTTACTACTTTCTGCTGGTACTTTGGCTGCTGCCCACTTTTGAGCCTTGTTCTCTTTTTGCTGTGGGTGTCCCATCATCTCTCACCGCAGGAAGAGGACAAGTAAGGAATCATATTTAATTAACAGTAAAGCTCCAGGCAGTTTTTCTTCTTAAGGTGGTTGATATGGGGAGAACAGGAGACACTGTTGGAATAGTTTGATCAGATACCATCCAAGGAGTTATTCAGAAATTCATTATCAACTTTTACAGCTTATCCAAGCCAAAACTCGTGGGTTGCTCTTATTTTAGTGCCTGGTTACTTGAATTTCAGAGCAGGGAAGTTGGGAGGAGCCCTGGTGCAGGCAGGAAATGGTTAAGAGCCGTTCCTATCACCTGGGAAAGCAATCCTTTGATTTTTCGGAGGGCGCTAACATGCTGCAGTTCATGGAAACAAAGGGAAGGAGATCAAGTAGAAAAGTTGTTCTTGGATTTTATTCTCAGTGGCAGAACTTGTGAGGGCTGGATATTGATGTCTGCGGGGAAAATACGGAGTTTTTGAATTAAAAGGTTTTTTTTTTTTCCCCCTTCTTATCGTCATTCAAAAAAAGGATCTGTGAGGTAAGTCTTGATTCCAACGGGTGACTTTAGATAACTTCTTTTTAGAGTGAGGGGTAAGAAAACCCTTTATCTTGCTGACCCATTTTTAAGCAGTGAATTCTTTGCTTAAATTGTTCCTCGGGCAGGGAGCACAGGCAGGAGCGTGAGTCAACAACTGCACAAAAAGCCCACGACGCTCGCCTGTGTTGTCTGCATTCAAATCGCTTGCATTAATTCCTGAGCTGGAGTATGGAAATTCAGGAACTGGGAGAAACATAATGAGTCAGGGGAATTTGCCACTCGGAGTTGCAGTAAATATTTCAGAGATGACACTCTTTCAAACTGTAGTAGTGGCTGTGTTAATGTGCTTTTGCAGTGGATGCTTCAAGCATCTTCTGTTGGTGGCTCTTAAAGTAATTCCCAAACCTTGTCTCTTGAATCCTCATCGCTCTCCCAAAGGTTTTGTATTTCCAGCTCCTGTGAGGACGATGCTGATCCCTAAGGGCAGATTCATTTTGGGGGTGTAAGAGAGGGGTCTCAATTGCTATTAATTCTTTGCTTGTCTGCACCCGAGTTCTCGCCTTAACAAGTGCTGCTGAATTTTGTGTGTGCGTGAAAACTTGATTTTTCACCCCAGCGTGGCTGCCCCAAGTGTGGTGGGTGGTGACAGCTGTCAGTGAGAGCCGGTGCCATGTGGAGGAAGTTTTTACACACCGTGGAGAAGCCTGCAAAACCCCATCCTTGGAAATGCTAAACTGGGAATAAATCGCACTCTCACTCTGGGGCAGCTTGTTCCTTGAGGTGTTTGTCTGCAAGGTGCTGAGTTCTGGTGGATTTATGGAGCTCGGTGTGTGTGTGTGTGTGGTGATGCTGATTTCACTTTTTTCTCCGTGATTGCCTGTGAGTGAGTGGTTTGTGCTGAGTGGGTTCCTCCCCACGTGGATCAAAGCAGAGTTGTGGCACAGATCAGCATCGCTGCTGCAACACTCACCTGGCCAGTTCTTCCTGCTCTTCCCAGCTCCCACTGCACCCCCGCGCTTTGCTCCTGCTTTCTCATTGTCCAGGATGGAGAACACTCAAATCCAGAGCTGCTGGGTGTCCCTCCTTTCATTTTAGGCATGAACAGAGAGTTGGGGCTGTTTTGTTCCTTCACATTTTATTCCCCATCGCTGCCTTTCTGTTCCCCTCCCCACACCAAGCTTTTATCATCTCCTTGTGCTTGTTCCCAGCTCCTGAACTCTCTGTTCCCAGATTCTGGCTGGGCAGGAATCTTTTATCACCCTGACCTATTTTGCATTCATGCTCTGATCCATCACATTTTGCTTCTTCTGGATCTCTGTGGCACCTGTAGGAATAAATCACTGGAGCTGGGTGTCAGGAACTCTGCCTTGGAGTGCTTGATTCCCAGTTAAAGGCTGTTGTCAGCAGGGATCTTGGGGAGGGATTACTTTTGCATTTACAAAAAAAAATTGCAAATCCAGTTTGTCTTTTTTTTTTTTTTTCAGCAAGATTTCTCTTACATGAAAAAGCTTTTTTTTTTTTGTAAAGTCTTGTCTGCTAAGTGCTCTTGCTTCTGTCGTCAGGATCTGACATTCCTTTCAGCTATTCAGTGTGAAAACCCTTTCCAATTTCTTTACCAGTGCTATTGATTAAAATGCAGTTTACTTTTCTGGGGAAAATTTGATATTCAAAAATGTCTTTTTGCTGTGAGTCAGAATGTACTTTTCCATGGAATAAAAATTCTGGAAAGAACAAAAAAAAATGCTATTGGAAATGTTGAACAAATTATATTGTCGTTTCAACCTGGTTATATAAGAAAAAAGAAATAACTTCAAAGTCCAAGTGAAAAGCTCTGGTATTTTTCTCATATTTTGAGAAAATTAGTGCATTTTTCTCCAGCTGCTCAATTTTATCTGTTCAGAATTTTCCATATGAAACTCTGAGAATGTTCTGTACTGGCCCTAACTCCAAGTTCCTGTTTAACTCAGCTCACTGTTTCAGGTTACATATTAAAAATGAATTATGAAGCTTTTTTTCTCCTTAGTTTTCAGCCATTGATGTTTCTTCTAGAAACTAATAAAACTATTTCCAGTTTTGTGTCGAAATCTGTAGTTCTCAGGCTATAAAGGCTGTATCCAATGGCACAACTACAGTTCTGAGGAAAACTGGATGGAAAAGAGCTTTGGAATGCAACAGGTTAAAATTTAATTTTGCAGATTAGAGATCAAAAATTGTCTGTGGTAGTATGCTGCTGACTTGGATGCCCTTACATGGTGTTCTCCCTGTCAGTATTGCTGTGGCAATTTTGGGAGTTTTCAATATTCCCTTTTTCCTTTATTGAAAACTCTGCTGTGCTGAGTAGAAAGGACCTGAGCTCTGCTCAGCTGGGTGCACTGAGCTCCCTGAATTACAGAGGAAAGTTTGTGGCAAGGTCTGGTTTTCACTCTAAAACACAATCCCTGAGGAGAAAGGTACCCTGGGGGTGATGGGATTTGGGCTCTGCATGTGCCATTCCTTGGATTTCTCTGGTTTTTGGTGGTGTGGCCTCTCCTGGGCTGGTGGTGGGTGCTGCCAGAAGGGACCAGCATGAGGGGAGTCCTTTGAGGGTTTAGATCTCTCCAGTCTCGAGGACAATGCTGTCACATTGTTCTGGGGGAAGTTCAGAACGAGAAGTGTCACCCTGTGTTTTTCCAGCACCGTAATATCCTGATTATTCCTGAATTTTCCTCAGTCTTGCAGCTGCATTAAACCCATTATTCCTCGTCCTGAAGAGCAGCCATTATTACAATATCTCGCCACTCAGCCTTTCTCTGTTCTAACCAGTGCTTTCACCTTACCACAGATGATTTTCTAGCCCTTGGACCTCTCCTTTGGACTCTCTCCAGTTGTCTTCCCAGCTCCAGCAGTGGTGCCCCAAACCCAAACAGGACAGAAGCTCCACCAGAGCCAGCTGGAGGCAGAGGACTCCCCAAACTGGTCCCAGTGGTGTCAGAAGGATGAATTTCCTCCTGAGCTCATCTTCCCCGCTCTGAGTTGTCTCAATCACTCGTTCTCAGCTCTGCCTCTGATGTCCCTATGATTTGGTAACTATTTTATCTGTTCCCTGCCTCAAATTCCCTGTAATCTGTAAAGAAAAACTTCCAAATCTATTTCACCTCCTATTTAACTGTTGAAAATCTGTGGATGAGGGGCACAATGTAAGGGGAAAATCATTACATTTGCAAGCCAATTTGGAGCTCAGCAGAAAAAAAAAAGAGCAAAATATTTTATAAAATCCTGGAAAGTGCAGGCAAATGGAAATTTTCAGTTTAAACTGGAGCTTTATTTTGGAATTCCTCAAGGAGAGATTGGAATTTTGCCACACTGTAATAGTCTTAGATTGCAGGAAAGCAGGAATGCCTGAGTCTCTTGCCCTGTACAGTTCACAGATTCTCACTGTATTATACAAGTTTGACCTGTTAATTTTATAAAGTAAAAAGTAGGAAAAACCTTTACAGGCTGATTTCCTGTGCTCAGAAAGAAATGCCTGTGAACTGCCTGGAGCAGATCCACACCATCATTTAACTCCAGCTTTCAATATTTGGTTTCCACAAAACCCTTGTGCCTGTGGAAACAGCATCTCCTCAGTTCTTTGGGTGGAAAGAGGTGATTACATTTAGAATAGAAGATTTCTGATGGAATTTTCTGTCAGCTTCTGCAAAATTAAATTAATTTCACAAGAACTTCACAGGGAAAATTCCTGTTCTAAATAACTTTTATCATCATGAGTAAGTAGCACAAGAGAATGTGGTAAATTCAGCTGAATTTCTATGTGTATATTCTTGGTATTTATATAATTTCAGGGAGCTAAATTCTCATGTTATAAAGAAATCCAATAGCTTGGTTGCTGAAGGAGCCATAACTGATGGAAAAGGATTGTGTTGGATTTGACATCATAAAGTTCAGCTGCATTTTCTCGTCTTCTACTGAGTGGAGATGCTGCAGAGATCTTTGAGAAAGAGAATTTTATTTGTAATAGCCAAAATCTGAGAAAAGACAGCAATAACATTTTCTGAGCAGCTTAAAGGGGCAAGCTAATTTTAAAAGTTTTTCTTTCCACATCCCTATTAGACACAAAAAATGCATCTCTAAAGGTATTTATTCTGCCTGTTTGGACTCATCCTACTTTGGAATCTAGCCAAGAAAATGCTGCTGAATTTCCATCCCTCGATGTTTGATTTCAGGTGTGGCTGCCCTCATCAGCTGAAAAATATGTCCATCCGAGGCCTGAAGAAGAAACAACCAAAGACTTTTAAAGTCAGAATTATAACAGTGGATGCTGAGATGGAGTTCAGCTGTGAGGTGAGAGAGTCAGCAGATGCTGGGGAGTTGGGAAGTGCCCTTGGTATTAGCAAGAGATTTGAAAAATTCAGATGATCAACTCATGGATGGTCTTAAAACTGATCTGTTTTTTTAATAAATAATGGATTATTTAATCTCAGGTGTTGTTCTTCTCTAAATTCTATTCAGAATTTAAAGCTGTTTGCATTTGACTGACACAGCTAAATTAACACTAAACCTGCTTTCTTCAAAATCATTCCAAATGTTTGTGGGGATTCCTACTTCTCCATGAAATTATTATTTTTTTTTTTTTTTGGAACTGACACAACTCTTTAGGACACTTCTATCTTGGATAAACTGGTCAGAGCTGGTGCTAAGGTTTAATTATAAAATAATTTATAAACTGGTACTTTTGTTGATCTGGGACATTCTTTTCCAATTTGCCATTTCAGTTCTTTACCTGCAGTGGGTGTTTGGATCTCTGGGCAGGGGAGAAAAAAAGGATTGATGGAAAAGCTGGCAGTTCTATTAATTATGGCTATCTGATAAATTGATTAGGGAAATTATGAGTAGATAAAAAATAAATGATCAATTGCTAAATAAATTTGGCTGCACTATTGAAGGGACAGAACTGTCCCTGATTAATTAATTCCTAATCATCCAGCAAAAACAAGGCACACAGGTACTTTGGGGAGTTAAAAAACTCAGTTCTAATGGGACTGGCAGTTTTACAGAGACCTGACTGTTCTGTGAGCCATTTAATGTATTTTATTAGGTCCTTAAGAAACAGAATAGGTAAATCTTGCATGACTTGCTGCTCTGGAGTACTTGCAGGCAGTGCTGTGAAAATAAAGGATTTAGAAAATTTAATTTAGAGATCAGAGTCCTTGTTAACAAATCGTGTATTCCTTCTTTTGCTACCTCTCTTTTCTCCCCAGACACTGCTCTTTTGCTGGGATGATTTCCAGCTTTCCACTCAAATACTGCCTAAAAGTTCACTTTTTTTTTAACCATTCAGTTTTAGCAATTAGATAAAATCACCTTTCTGAAATGTGGTCAAATGGAAGAAACAGATGAGCAGCCTCTTTGGTGGAAGAAACAAGGCATCAGATGTGTGGGAATTTGGGACCTTGAATCAAAGTTTGCTCTCTGTGGCTGCTAAATTGAAATGAAAACATTTAGGAAGACTCATTTAAATCAGAATGGGGTAAAGGCTTGGCCTGGTGCCACTGAAATACCTGAGGGGTGTGAAAGGTGGATCTGCTCTCATTGTTCACCATTCCTACCCCACGTCCTGATTTGATTTCCCCTGGCTTTCTCTCAGTCTCTCCAATTTGTATAAAGCATTGAGTCAAAATTTTGGATAAATATTAATAGGGATTTGCCACATCCCAGGAAATCAATGGTACAATCCTCATTCCCTCAAGTTCTTGGTGGTTAAATGAGTCCAGCTGCTCTCTGGATGTGTCTGGAGAAGGAGAGGAGGTGGAACACAGCAACTCTGACACAGCTGCAAGAACATTGCATTAAAAACCTAATGGTGAAATAAGATTTCATAGGAGAAAGGGCTAAAATGGAGCAAATTCATTTAGGATATACATGATTTTCTTGATTTTTCTCTCTTTCAGATGAAGTGGAAGGGAAAGGATTTGTTTGACCTGGTGTGCCGAGCCCTTGGTTTGAGGGAGACTTGGTTCTTTGGCTTGCAGTACACAATTAAAGGAATGTGCACCTGGTTAAAGATGGACAAAAAGGTACAGGAGACAAAAATGGGTGGCAATTATTTACTCCATAAATATTGACTTTCTGCAGCACAGGAGCTAAAGGGATGTGTTCCATGACAACTCTGAATTTGACACGGTAGCTTTTTTTGAAGGCGAAAATAGGATTATTTGCTCTGATTGCTTCTATCCCATTTGACCTGGAGCATCCCACACTAATCACCACTGATTGCTGTTAGATTAAAGCTCAGAATTACCCTTCCCTCTAAAATATGGGAAGCCTGCTCTAAGTGGATTATTGCCTGCTTTCTGATTTTCCTTGGGAATATTACCGTGAGACACTCATGTATCCTTTTTGCTGCTGATTTGATTTTATTTTATCTGTAAACAGGTTTTAGATCAAGAAATCCCCAAAGAAGATCCCATTAGCTTCCATTTTTTGGCTAAATTCTATCCAGAGAAGGTAGAAGAGGAACTCTTACAGGAAATTACCCAGCATTTATTCTTCCTTCAGGTCAGGAACAGTTTTGAACCATGAATTCCTTCTGTATTTCCCCCAGTCCTTTTGCATTGTCTTTGATCTTGTTGGCAGCTTGGGATAATTTTGCTTGCTTCAGCTGTATCAAGAACTTTGTAGACATTATTTTTATGAAATACAAACATCTCTCCTGCCTGCTGTGGGTTTGTGTCCAGGTGAGCTGAATGTTTCATCTTCTGCAGGTTTTTGTGACAACACCCAGCAGTTTGGGGGATAATTCCAAACCTGAGCATTCCAGGCTTGTTTTTCTCCTTAATATGTGCTTAAAAAAATAGAAATTCATGCAAAGCTGAAACTTCTGGAAGAACTGTGAGGCTTTTGGGGAGGTCTTGTGCTGGAGGGCAAAACCTCTAAAACAAGGACTCCCTAAACCTTCATTTTGGATTGTAGGGATAAAAGATCATGGAATTTGATAGGCATTCTGAAATCCAGGTTTGTTCACCGGCAAGGCTTAAGAGGAGCAGAGCAGCAGACACCATTTGTACTCCATCAAAAAGCAGATGAAGGAGAACATTTTTGGAGCTTTATCAAAAATAAAGATGGATCAACCAGGAAAAGTTTCACAGCTGAGTTTGGGATGGTCACTTGCAATGTCTGCTACATCCAGCTTCTCTCCTGAGTTGCTGTGGAGTCCCTCTGGAAGTTTCAGCCTCTGGAATGTTGCTTTATTCCAGCAGGATGTGTCTGTGCAGGTAGCTGGGATATAAAGTCTGCAGCTGGAAATAAACCCAGTAAATTCCCTTTTCCCCTGAGGAAGATGTGCTATTGAAATAATGGGGGAATGCTGCAGCTCTGGTGCATAAACCCACCAGAACTTCATCCAGAACCTTTAACCACATGACAATTTATTTCTTCAGGTAATTTTGGAAAGGAATGAGAGCAGCAGAAGTCTTTTCCTACTCTTTTAATCTTGATTTTTCCACTTTCTTCTCTTTTCTCCTCGAACCTGCCTTAACTAGCAGATATGCAATTAGCAAATTCTTCTCATTCCAAAGTAGAAAAACAAGGCTGAAACAAATTGGAACTTGCAAAGTTTCCTGACTGTAAGAACTTCAGCTCACACCTGGATGCTAATAGGAAAAACATGTACAGACATCTGGATGCCTGAAGATTTCAGCTCTCCTGACTCTTCAGACCTTTGCAAATTAATGTGGCATAAATGCCTGAATAAATGTCAATGACTAAAGCTAAATATTGTCTGCTTAATGAGGTAATTTATTGCTTCTTCATGAAGTTTAACAAAAAGTCTTTGTAAAAACTGATAAGAAAAAAACCCCCAAGCAACACTGACACTTATAGTGGATTTATCCACATTGTTCTAAATTCTGGTGCATGATTTGCACAGTGGAGAATGAAAGCTGGAGCTTTCCAAATTGGAAGAAAAATCTTTTCATTCTTTCCATTTTAACGGCTTAGAAAGAATGTTCCCTGCACTGTAACTCAGCTTCACTGATTGTGCTCACCAGGGACTAAATTTAAAAGCCAAAACTTTCTTGGTGGTTCATTTCAGTTCCCAGCACTTACAGAGATGTGTTTGTAAACAGAACTTGTGCTAGATCAAGTCATTTTTCTATTTGGAAATGTCTAAGACTGTGAGCTATGCAAAATTTTGTCGTTGTCTTGTGCTTGTTCCTAAGCTAAATACACCTGAGAGGGGGATTTGGGAAGATTGATTTCCTCTTCCCTCTTTAGGTTTTCAAACAGAAATTGCACAACTGATTTAAAATCAAACAACACCTTACAAGCTTTTACACTTCTGCTCTTGGTAGCACCACAGGTTATTAAAATGAACAGAATGTTGAAAGACTCTTTAGCTCTGATTGTGCTTAGACCATTGCAAATGAATAAATTAAATGGTTTATTGTTCAGCTTCTCTTTTGAGGGTCTCCTTTATTCTCTCATTCTGGAATGCTGGAGAACATCTCTGATGGTTTTTATATGGCAGCTGCACAGCCCTGAGTCTGCTCTGCCTGGACCTGACCTCCAGAGCTCCCTCCCAACCTAAAATTTGATATCTAATGTGATGCAAAGCTGACTTTTCCAAAGCAGGCATTAAAAAAAAAAAAAGAAAAAAAGGATTGTTAAAAGAAATGAAGCACAGACAATAAAATTGATGTTTTATAGGGTATACTTTTATAGGACTCCTTATGTAAGTGTGTGGAGGGAGCTGACTGGCATTTTTGGTCTCATTAAATGCAATGCTAACTAAAGGCTTCCTGTGTTCCTGAATGCAAATTTCTTGTTGCTCTTATTAGCTCCTAAAGGTGATATTTGGTGCCAAGTTATAGTCTGGGCATGTCTGCTTTCGTTTCAAGCCTGACTTAAGTCCTGACTTTGAGCTTCTTGAACTTGCTCCCTTTTTCTGTTGCTTTAGGTTAAGAAGCAGATCCTGAATGAGGAAATCTATTGCTCACCAGAAGCTACAGTTTTACTGGCTTCTTATGCTGTTCAGGCCAAGGTTTGTGCATAGAAAATCTCTATTTTAATTGACTTTTTTTCTGGTTTAACCAACACATCTGCCTGGTGGTGTGTAAAACACAGCAGGATTAAAATTTGCTGGTAAAGTTGGTCATGCTGGGAGCTACAAGAAAAAAACCCCAACATTAAATGCTACTAACTGCTAAGGATTTTTTCCTATGCTTCTGCAATTTAGGGGGTTTATTTGGGCCTAACATTTTAGTTTAATCTTTCTCCAGGCTAGAATGATTTCCTGTTGTTTCAAAAATTATCATGGATACAGAATGTGCTCAAACCAGAGCTCACAATGGGAGGACACAAAGTTTCTTTTATGTCTCTCAAGAGCTCTGTTCCCTTCTTGCCACCAGGAGCCCGACATACACAGTTTAGGTGAACACAATTTAGCCTTGCTAAATTGTGTTCACCTAATTCCTCTGCTTCAGAGGGGGAATTCCTGGGAGATTCCTTCAGAGCTGGGGTTTTCCAGGTTGGGGACTGAAGGTTTTCCAGGTTGGGGACTGAAGGTTTTCCAGGTTGGGGACTGAAGGTTTTCCAGGTTGGGGACTGAAGGTTTTCCAGGTGGGGACTGAGGGTTTTCCAGGATAGGATTGGAAGTTTCCAGGTGGGGACTGANTTTCCAGGTGGGGACTGAGGGTTTTCCAGGATAGGATTGGAAGTTTCCAGGTGGGGACTGAAGGTTTTCCAGGATATGATTGAAGGTTTCCAGGTGGGGATTGATGTGTGAGTGGCTCAGTGGCTGTGTTGGAGCCATCTGCATGGCACAGGGGCTGGAAAGATCTTCCATGGACTGCTCAGATAAAGGGATGAGTGCAGGGGAACCAAAATAAAATCTGCCTCAAGCTTTCACTTCAAACTAAGCAAGGAACAACTCCCTCAACATTCTGCCTCTAACAAACACAAACATCTTTTTTTTTTGTTGTTTTTTGGGACAGTATGGTGACTACGACCCAAATTTCCACGAGCCAGGCTTTCTAGCCCATGATGAGCTGTTACCCAAAAGGGTGAGTCTTAATTTTATACAAAATCAAATCTTTGAATCTCCTCTTTGCAGCACAGAATCTTTGGATCTCCTCTTGCAGATATTGCCGGGGATTAATCAGAGCATTAAAAACTCTGCAAAATGACCAAGCTGTGAACTGCAGCTCTGCATTCAGAGAGGCAGAACTTGGATTTGGATCTTCACATGGGTCCAACCTCTTTCCTTCCCCTGCAGGTGCTCAGGCAGTACCAGCTGACAGCAGAGATGTGGGAGGAGAAGATCACTGCTTGGTATGCTGAGCACAGGGGTATTGCCAGGTAGGAAACCTTTCCATGGAAACCCCATACATTTATTTATGGGATTTGTTGTCTTCAGTGTAATTCAGCCCATCTGGAAATCCAATTAAACAATAAATAGGATCTGTTAGCACCCAAAAGCAGCTTTTCCTAATATTTGGGTTCTGTTTCTCTCTGTTCTGGAGGCTTCTTAGCATTATTTTTGTTGAATATTTCCCTCAAGATTTACTCATTTACCATGAAGGGAGAAGGAAAGTGGGTAGAGAGATTCTCACTCTTCTTTGGCCTTGGCTAAAAGCTCTGTCCAAGACTCATTTCTCAATGAACTCTATTTCCTGAAGGAAATATATTCATGGAAAACAATGGAAGGATGGTTTTCCAAGACATGGAGTGGCAAAACTAACACAAGGATAAGACTTTTAATGAATTTTAATGAAGACTACACTATCCATGAGTCATCTTTTGAAATAGGAGCAACTTTACTGCCTTTATTCTGTCCAGATGCTGTTTTTATTATCTTTTTTTCTATTATTGAGAGCAAGATGGCAAAACTAAAGTAAGTTTGTACAAAGGGCCAGATTGCCTGTTCTTTTCTAAGTGAGAAATGGAGAGTCAGCCTGGAGAGAAAGACTGGAAAGGCATTTCATAATCATGGCTTTATTCTCCAGGGACGAAGCTGAGATGAACTACCTGAAAATTGCCCAAGACTTGGAAATGTATGGTGTCAATTATTTCCCAATTGCTGTAAGTGCCTTATTTTAGCAGTTTTCACTTGCTGCAGATAATGGTGCTGTCCTTTTAAAATCCTCCAGGGATTTTGGAACTGGGACTCCTGATTTCTGCTTTTCCCTGCTGCTGGTTTTGTTCTGACTTGGTTTTCTTGCCTGCTAAATGAGCAGGCGAATAAAACAGTTAAGATTAATATTTTACAACCTGACAAAAGTTTTGAGTAACTCCAGGTATGGAACAGGAAGGAGAAATAGTTTGAGCTGCTATAAGCAGCCTAGAGGACTGAGTTTATTATTGCCAATGACAGCATTCATAATACTTTATATAAACACCAATTTCCCCAAATGCAAATAAATATAAATATATTAAAATACATGTTTCTTGTCTGTGGTTGTTTAATATCACCAAAAATGGCATTTACTGATCTCTCTTGTTTTTTTTTTTTAGCAAAATAAAAACCACACAGATCTCCTGCTTGGAGTTGATGCCAAAGGTATTCACATCTACAGCATTAATAACAGGTTCTCCCCCAATAAATCCTTTGAGTGGAGCTCTATCAGAAACATTTCCTGTAGTGAGAAAGAGGTATGATGGCTTTGATATATTATTCTTTTTCCATGGGCATGGGTGTGGACTGGGATTCTTGGAACAGGCTGAAAGCTTCCTCTGTTGAAATAATTTTGGGGGAGAAGGGGAAAATCCTGGGGAGCTTTGTTACAGAACTAAAAATAACAGCCCTGCCTTGCAGATGAGCTCGAAACCTCGGTTCCCCGAGGCTGCTCTGAGCTCTGACTGTTCTGGCTCCTTCCCTGCTGCTTGGCCTTTGCAAAACAAATGTGTTGATCTCTGAAAAAGACAGATATTATGAATGCCACCGTGCCTGGTTTCCTCAGTTATCCCAGCAGGAATTCCATGATCCATAAAACCTTAATGCTGTTTGCACATGCAGAAGCTGAGGCTTGGAGCCCAGTGGCAAGAGGAGACATGCAGGGAGATATTAATGGTTTTCTGCCTCACTTCTGCCAGTTTGTTGGGACATGATTTCATTCCCCACCACTGCAATTTCACTGTGAAACCCAGCTTTTACTTCTAGAAAGTGAAGAAGTGGGAAAAATATCTTTTCAGTTCAAATCATGGGCTGCATGGAAGGCTATAATCAGAAAAAACAAACTACAGTGGTACTGGAATACATGGAATTTGTCAGCCAAAGGGCAGCACAGCCTGTTCCATTTTCTCTGGGCCTTTTGGAAAATGGCCCACAGAAAATTGAGATCTAAAACTGAGATGAGATTTTAGACTCATGTCTATTAAATCCAAGGGGAATACAGGTTTGCTACCTCCAAAACTGTTTTGATGTCATCAAACATCCCCTGAGATCTGTGAATAAACTGCTTTACCTCCCTGTTGGGAGGAAATTGGGCAGCCCTGTGTTTAAGCTTCGCTTTGTTCAGTGACACATCACAGCCTTGCTCCTCAAAAGGCAGCCAGTCATTACCTAGAGGGTGAAAGGAGCTCTAGGACATTATGGTCCTGGTGACTCAGATGCCCTGGAATTATACAGGAATTACCTTGGAAATGAATTAGAGGAATAGACTGCCAGGGAACCTCTGAGGCTCAGAAAACAGGGCCTTAAAATAAAACCAGCATATTTTGTTCTGCAGCCAAACAGAGCAGAAGGTATGGAGTGAAGCACTGAGCTGGCAGCAGGAAAACCCTGCCTGGCCTCTGGGAACAGCTTGGGACTGAAGAAGTGAGGAAGTCTCCAGGACTTTCACCTGCTGCTCTAAAGAACAAGTCCCTAGGCCCTTGACACATGTGCTTACCCCTTCAATTGTTGCTGTTCTGAGAGGTGTTGGACATTTCCCTGGCTTTCAGGCCATGCCTGCTTCTAGGGATTGCTGCTGCGTCCTGTTCTCCAGGACTGGTTCAGCCAGGGCTTCTTCCAGAGCTCTGGGGACAGTGGGCAGTGCACAGGTGGCATCAGGAAAACCCCCATCCACACTGGCACTGGGGGTTGATCCTCCAACACATCCTGATTCTATGGAGAAAAACAGTTTGACATCACTCTGCCTCTATTTGTGGCATAAATCACTGCTTCCCCAGAGAGAAGTGGAGATGAGCTCGAGTTTGCATTGGTTTTAATAGTTTCAACTTATTTTCTTCCTCACTGTGCTTCCTTTTTTTTTTTTCCTTTTGCCTTTGTAGTTAACTATTAAACCCCTTGACAAAAAAGCAGAAGTCTTCAAGTTCTTTTCCTCTCAGCTCAAAGTGAACAAACTGGTGAGTGAACTGCTTTCCTGTTTTAAAGCTGACTGAGAAAGATTGTTTGTAAACAAAATTGTCATCTTGGGATCTCAGCTGAGATCAGCCCGTGTAATTCAGGAAAACGGGATCAGAGGGAGGTGAAGGACAGAAGGAATTTCTCATCCTGTTACAAACTTGACCTGAACTGTTGTGTGCCTGGCTATGATGAGCCTGCCCTGGGTGCTGATTTTCTTGGAGCTGCCAGCACTTGTGCTGAAGTCAAAATTGTCCTGTGAGGCCAGCGTGGGCCTCTTTGTCCCTCTGGCAGGGGCACAAGTCCATCAAAATCCCATTTGTTTTGCCTTTCCCATCCAGATTTTCCAGTTGTGCATTGGAAACCACGACCTATTCATGAGGAGGAGAAAAGTGGACTCCATAGAGATCCAGCAAATGAAAGCACAAGCCAGGGAAGAAAAAGCTAGAAAAAAGGTAGATTCTTCCTGCTCCTCTGTTGTTGCAAAAAGTGATTATTATTCCATCTGTGCCCTTGCTGCTCCTGTATTCCATCAATGTGTGTGTGGGAGGTGAGGAGGTGCAGCAGGACTGGATGAGGGAACAGCTCTGTGGCATCTGAGGTCAGAGGTGTTTGTGTGGAGAGGTGATCCCAAAGATTTGGGGCACAGAACAGATCAATCCAAGGGCTCTCCCAGCAGTCTGAAATAACCAGGAGTGCCTGACTGAGGAGTTCAGGCAGCTTCAGCATCTCTGCTGAGCATCCCAGCTGGAGAGCAGCCCCTTCTGCATTTGATGCATTTCACTCAGGCCCAGGTGAGATTCTGCTGCAATCCCACCAACTATTGCTCATCCTGCTTCCAGATGGAGAACCAGAGGCTGGCCAGGGAGAAGCAGCTTCGAGAAGAAGCTGAGAGAGCCAAAGAAGAGCTGGAAAGGCGCCTTTTCCAGCTGGAAGATGAAGCCAGGCAGGCCAATGAGGCCCTGGTGAGTTAAACTGAATATTCTTGTGCTTGATGGGCTTTGTTGGTTTGGAAGCAGGAATTTTTGGACACCAGGAATTGTAGCTCAGACAATACTGGAGAGTTTCTGATCACTGGTGGAAAGGGCATGCAGGAATCCCTGGGAAAACCCTGATCTGCCATGATCTGGGAGCCATTCCCTCCCTGCATTTGGCTCACAGTGTTCTCTTCAGGCTAAGATGGGGGGAAAGGAAACAATCTTGGAGTTGAAATTGGGAGAAGGAGGCAACTGAAGGAGCTGACTTCAGCTTTGTCCAGCTGTAAGATTTTTCTCCTTGCTTTGTGGAGATTTTTCTCCTGCTTTACAGGAAATTCTGGAGCAGAGAAGATCATTAGACCCTGAAATTGTGTCTGAGTTTTATTTAAGAAATAATTTTATCATTTGATCTCTTGCTAAAAGATGTCTCCTGCCTACCTGCAGGGGTGGTTTAGTAGGTTCTAGGCAAGGAACTAAGAGAAATTCTTTCTCCTCAGCTCCGATCCCAGGAAGCAGCAGAGCTGCTGGCTGAGAAAGCCCAGATTGCAGAAGAAGAAGCCAAGCTGCTGGCCCAGAATGCTGCAGAGGCTGAGCAGGAACGCCAGAGGCTGGAGATCACAGCTCTGAAAAGCAAGGAGGAGAAGCGGCAGATGGAGCAGAAGATGCGGGAGGCGGAGCTGATCGCAGTGAAGCTGGTGAAGGAGTCTGACAGGAGGTGGGGTTGGCTTCCCTGGCCCTGTGTGCTCTCAGCTGGGCTGCAGAGAGTGCTGCTTTCCTCAGAGCCGAGCCCAGGACGGGGGAATTATTCCTTCAAGTGGCACTTCAGAGGGTCTGAGCCTCCTTGTGCCTTGTTTATTCCACCTGGATGCTGTTGTTGTATTGCAGGTCAAGTTTACAGAGGATCAGATGCAAAACTGTAGAGATATTTAGCAAGAAAGATCCAGAATCCAAAAGCATCTTCTGTTTAGTGTTATCAAATGAGCACTGGCTACATATCTAAATTTACTCTTTATACCTGTGGGATATGAAGCTGTTTTCATTCATTAGTGAATTAGCCAAGTGAATGGTCTCTTGTTTCCCTTTCAGATCTTTAAGAAATGGAAAACCAGGTAAACTCATGTGGAATATGAACCACTCTGAGTGTTTGCATGTTCCCTGAACATGCAGAGCAAGCCAGTGTTGACAGAGGATTTTTAACCCTATTATTAAGAAATCCTTCTACTTGTTTTAGGATACTGCCAAGAAACTTGTCAAAATAAAGAGAAACCTCTCCCCACCTCAGGGAGGATCTCTGATGGCCTGGAGAGAGAATCTGTATCAGCAGGTTGTAACTGAGCCCATGGAAATTTGGGGTAGGAAAACCATGTTAATTCAGCCACTGTGTGCAGGAGTGTCTCTGGTCTCTGTCCTGCTGTGCCTGCTCAGTTCTCCATGTGAGCATCCTCACACGAGTGCCTTGGTGTAAAGATACCACAGTAGTGGACTTGTTCTCTGGAAGTTAGAGAGCTCTGAAATCCATGTGTTGGTTGGAAACCTTCAGCCTCTCCCCTCAGGATGTTTCTGTTCCAGAGCCAAGGAAGCAGAGCACCTGAAACAAGACCTGCACGAAGCCCGGGAGGCCGAGCGCAAAGCGAAGCAGAAGCTCTTAGACATAACCAGGCTTAATTATCCTGTAAGTTCTGCTCCACTGGGCACCACTTCATCTTCAGGGATGGTCAGGTGCTGACATTTGTATAGCCCCCATCAAGCTGAGTGGTGGCATGGCTGCATCCAGCTGGGGGACAAAGTGGTGTGGAAAAGCAGTGCAGTGAGGATGGAAGTTGGGTTTGTTCAGGATGGTGAGAAAGGCAAGGCAAAAGTTAAAACCAGAACTGGTGATGGACTCGGGGAGCAGAGGCTGTGTTGCCTTCATGCCTAACTCGTGCTGCCATTTCAGCCTGGCAGTTTTTTGTGGCACAAATGGCTGTGCTGAGCCAGCTGTGTCATCCTGGCACATCCATCTGTCTTTAGGCAAAGCAGGGGAAGTTGTCCCCAGTGAGACGGCACTGCTGAACTTCTGTGGCCCAACTCCCTCTTCTGCTCCAGCCCTGCCTAGGCTGGGTTTCCATTCTCTGCTGGAACAGAAACACTGCAGCCAGGATAAATCTCTGCTCTTGGATCTGTGGGTTGTGGGCTTCAGCTGGGTGCAGAGGAAGGGCTGCAGGAGCATTTGTGTGTCTCAGAAACTTAGCTCAATGTGGCATTCTTGCAGAACTGAGGAGATAAATCCCAAATCAGTCCATCAGAGCTGACAGTGCTTGTGTTGCCTCTTCCAGCACATGGCCAAGTACCCCCAGTACTCCCCAGGGGACAGCAGAGACACCAACTTTGACAAAGGATCCATCAAGCTGGATTTGAAGGACATCGACCTCAAGAGACTGTCCTTTGAGATAGAGAGAGAGAGGTACCAGCATGCCTGTGGTGCAGATGAATGAGAAAGGCAATGAAATCTTTGGGAATCACAATTCATCTTTTAATAATTTGGGATGTGCATGTGACAGGATGCCTTTTACTGAGCTGGTGTGGGTGATGTGTGTGTCAGACTGGCTCTTCACACAAGGGAAGGGGTTTTTGGTGGCATCAAGCCATGATAAATCCAGAACCTTCTTTCTTGGGGAGGGACAAAGCCCATTTTCCCACAGCACGTGGGAGGACAGAAGTTTCCCTCTAGTGCTAAAGTGTGGAATTGCTGGGAGCTGATCCCTCAGACATCCTTCAGTCTGGAAGGAAATGCTTGGTAAAAAGTTAGGCAGCAAAAAGGAAAGAAGTGAACCCCCTTATTGCTGGGTCAGGGGAGCCAGGCTGGCATTGCCAGAGTTCATTTTATTTACAAAACCTAAAATGAAATGTAAAGCAACTCTCCTCCTTCCACAAACACCTGTTCTTGGGTTAAATTGTGCCACCCTAAACTTTTTGTCTGCAACGTGTGGATCCAGGCTGGACTACTTGGAAAAGAGCAGGAAATTTGAAGATCGACTGAAAGAACTGAAGTCTGAAATTCATGCCCTGAAACTGGAGGAAAAACAGGCTGGGCTTTACAGCCATTGGAATGAAGTCCTGGGCTCCTTGGATCGCTCCTTAGGAAGTGTAAGAACCCTAAATCCCTGCCCCTTTCTCCAGCATGAACCCTAAAATGGAGCAGTGTGGATGTGCCAAAGGGAGCTGCTGTGTTCTAGTCCAAGCCTTATTACCCTTGGTGATAAAATATTAGAAACATGAACACTTTTAGGGGAAAATTCATGTCAAAACAAAATCTTAAGGCCTTTTTCCTGCATTGAATACCAGGACCATCAGCAAAAATAATCATCATATTTTTTATGATTACGAAATCACAATCAGGGTTTAAGGTCTTGGAGCAAATGAAATTGTGACTAATACATTTAAATGTGGTTTCTTACAATTTGCATCACATTCTCCTTCATGTGCTTTGTGGTTGCTGAAAGTCATAAAAGCCTTGGTGTATTTTTTTTTTTTTTGAAGGCAATGAGGAACTAGACCCAGGTTTTTGTCATAAGTTGCTTGTTATTTAAATAAACTCTTCAACTTCTTCCTGAAGCAGGGCAGGAATAGGGCTGGCTTTGTCTGCAGGTTGTTCCTCATGTAGCAAAAATGGCTCTGAGTCAATGGTTTTTTAGAGACAGGAGGGAGGCTGGAAAAATGATGAGGAAAGATGGCTTTTATTTTCTGACTACTCATCCGATGTTCTTTTTGGCTTAGTGAGTGTTGATACAGAGAGGGCATTAAATTTCCATGTGCTCTGTTCTTTTAAAGGCCCCATCATGGATGAAAACCTTCGAAACTGGAGATTCATTGGATGTAAATCTTCAAAGACCTTTCCCTGCTTACTTGTTAAACACTGCAAGCAGCTGGCCCTGCACCAACAAAACTCAGCACACGGTGCCCGTGGAGAAATCATCTTCCCAAGCCAATTCCTTGGCTGCCAGCAGTGTGGGCACAGGAAGCAGAAAACAGATTATAAAGGTAATCAGGTTGCTAAGTAAATTCCTAAATGTTGTCTGAAAGTTGAGGGTTCTGAGAGGGTGGCTGCCTGTAGGGACCTGGTTTGTCCTGCTCTGTCCCAGCCTCACAGCTGACAAGGCTTTTGCAGGATTTTGGAGCCCCTGGTGCTGGCACATCATTTGGGAGTGTTTATAACTCGAGGCTGCCTGTTTTTTCTCACTTCTGAGCTAAGCAGGAGTGCAGAGCTGTAAGCCTTGGTAAATGAAGCAGAGATGTCTGTACACAGTAGGAGGATCTGTGTTAAATTTTATTTGTACCAGCCAGACTTGGAAATGAGAAATGTGCTCCCAGGTACAGAGAGCTTAAAACATACTGTGCCTGTCTTCTGCTTTTAAAAGGCAGGGAGGAAGAGACAAATAAATACCCAGGCTCCCAACAGCTCTGTTCTCTTCCATGTGCTCCCTGTCAAAGAGGCCTGAAGAGCAATGAGCTGGGTGTCAGGAGAAAAAAACCTGCTTTGAAATGTCACTGGACTGGAGAATGAAGAAGAGCTGTGAGGAAATGTGGTCTGGAACAGAGGGAAGGAAATCAGCTGTCTGTAGGCAATGCTAATTGGGCAAGGTATTGGGAATGAGGAAAGCCTGATGGATTTGCTGTGTTTTATCCAAACAAAACTGGAGGGGTTTAGGATCAATTAAAAGCTCCTGAATACAACATTCAATACCTCCTTGAGGGTTGGTGTGCTTAGAACTAAAGGACACAGCTGAGGGAGCAGCTCTTTCTGAGACAACAGAAGCAACTTTTAAGACTAAACTCAGGGGTGAGTTGTTAATATTTGTTTAAAGAAGGAAGAAAAAGCTGTTGCAGAGCGTCTTGCAAAAGGCTCCAGAGTTGGAGGAAAGGAAGACCCAGACCAAAGGGAATTGCTGTGAGCCAGCACTAATTCCCCCTCTTTGATTTGCCTGCAGGTTCAGCAGCATGACTCAGATGTGATCTACATTTGAAGTCCCTCATTTCCTTGCCAGCCTGGTGGGACTGGTGGCTTTTTTACCTCTGTGGGGACACTTGGGCAGCTCTGGCTGCTGCCAAGTGTGAGAGACAAGGCAGTGTGGATCCAGAGCTGCCATCCAGCTCCCAGGCAGGGGACATCAGCTGGGAATGCCACACGTGCCCCCAGTGTGGCTGGGAGCAGTTCAGACCCAGAGGAAATGTTGTTTACTACTTGTGCACTTTGGAAGGAACACTTCACACTTTGCTAAAACCCTTCCTCCCCCTGGTGTTTCACACACCTAGAGCTCTCCTGCTGGAGGAAGCATGTGAGGCAGCAAGTGCCCAGGAGGTGTTTGGGATGAGAAAACAGAACACAAGCTTGGTGCTTATCTCCACAACAGACTAATTGTGGTTTTGGTCCAGTCCCTGGGACACGACTCCCACAGAGCTGCTCGATGTTTTTAGCGTTTGCCTGCCAAATATTTTCCTTCTCCTCCCCAAACATTTCTTGGTTCACTTAATTGATTTGCATTTCTCTGTGAGAAATCTCAGCTTTTAATTCCAGATGCAGAAGTGGACATCTTCAAATACCTCCCATTCCTGGGGGAATCCTTTGTTTGGAATGCAAAGCTTCTGTTCTTCCAGTCCCTGACTAGATCAAGCACTTTCTGCTCGAGCAAACTTTGCATACATTAACTGCCTTCCCACTTCTGTGCAACACAGCTCCCAAATTAGACAAAGACAAAAGATGCTGTTGGTGTCTGCTAAAGTGGGACTCGTTTCTGGTGGAGAGGTGCATGCAGCAAAGTGCCTGCCTCATTAGTAAAACCCCCTTGCATTTTCTGGTTTTGTGTGTGTTTGAGTGTCTGCTTCTCCATAAGACTTCACTCTGAGGACTTCTGGGGAGGCAGACAACATTAATGACATAAAGCAGGAGCCCAGCTGAACTTGTGATGTGTGATGTAAAAATGGGTGGTAATGTTCAATGTCTTGTTCTAACAGCTAAGATTAAAGAAAGAAACAGGTTCAATAAAAAGCTTCAATTTCCATTTGCTTTGAAGGGAGTGCAGTGTCAATATTCCTCCAGCATTAACGAGGCAGGTTTGGAGAACAAACACCCAGATCTCCTCTGTACACATCTGCAGCAGGCTGAGCACAGAGGGGGATGGCAGCTGCCTGTGGAGAGGGACAGGAGTGCCCTGCAGGGCTGTCCTGGCTGCTCCCAGCCCTGGGAGCATTTGCTGCCTTGGCTGGGTGGCTTGGGCTGAGTTCATTCTCTCCCAGCTCAATCTGGCACGAGATGTTTGCAGAATATTGGCTGTTACACACAATTTCTGAGCTGTCTGCAGAAGCCTGGTGTGTGTGAGAGGGAGAAGCTGTTGGAGATGCCAGAATGATGAGGCAGATACTGTCGTGGTCCCAAGGCCGGGGAGGGGGCACTGGCCAGGATTTGGGACAGTGAACCATCTCCTGTATTAGCCAGGAAACGCTGCAGCAGCTTTGGATGTGGCATTCTCGGATTTGAGCGTGAGGAGAAATACTGGGATTCCCCTGCTTCTTCTTTTCCTGTTCCCTCTTTTCTTCTGGCATGTGTCTTCCCACAGCCAGCTGAGCTTGTACCCTCATCCTTCACACGTGCTGGGCCTTCCTTCTGCTCTTGTGAGGAGACCTGCTCCATGTGCACCTTTGATTTATTTCTTTAGTCCTGTAAATCCCAGTGAAGAAAAGGACAAGCTGAAATATAAAACCTGCCTTTACCTGCTGTGTCCTTGCTGGGCATTGCTCCTGTGCAGCACCACGTTCCTGCAGGCTGGGATGGCTGTTTGAGGCTTTGGGATGGGGCAGGAGGAGCTGGGAGCTTTTTAGGTGGAGAAAGAGGAGCTGGGATCTGCTGGGAGCTTTTTAGGTGGAGAAAGAGGAGCTGGGATCTGCTGGGAGTTTTTTAGGTGGAGAAAGAGGAGCTGGGATGAGCTTGAGAAATGCACAACCACACTTGGAGTCAGGTGTGCTGTGCTCTCGAAGGGAGGCCAGTGCAAAGAGAAGTGCCAGCAGGGTGTTAATTTGCCTAAATCCTGAGTAAATATTTGCAGCAATTAAGTTTTGTGAGTTGGTGCTTCTGCTGCTCACACTCACCTGCAGTATTGACCACAGGATCTGAGACTCTGCTTCAGCTGAGGGCAGTCTGAGGAGCCTGAGCCCTGATTTGCCCCAAGAGAAGACAAATCCACTTTCTAACCAGTGACTGCAGGATTTGCCACCCTGAAGAGTGAGGAATTTCTCAGCTGCCTGGAGCAGCAGGCAGCAGATGGTGCTGCAATGCTGCTCTGCAACAGCTCGGGAAGACCTGGCTGGGAAACCCTCCTTGGGAATCTCTTCCAAGTCCTGTGTTCCCACACTAGCAGGCACTCGCTCCTGCTTTTCCTGGAGTTGAACCTGACATCATTTTTGACAAGGATTCAAAATCTGTGAGCTGTGTGCTCTGGGAAGGGATGATTGCATGAGCAGCTCGGTCCTGTGGGGATGAGCCAGCTCCCCCAGTTGCAAAAAAAAACCAAATCCCCTGATGTTTCTGACACCTCATTGTCATTGTCAGGCTGTGGAAATGGCCTGGGTGGATTTCACCCCTGACTGCCAGGAGTGTATGGAACCCCACAACTCTGGTGCTATGTGATATTTTTATTAATGCTGCTTGAAACAAGCACAGATTTGTTAAATTTGCAGAGCGTGGAGGAATGGTGGTGTGCAGTGCAAAGAGGGTGAGTGAGAGGCCTGAGAATGGGTCACAGGAGTCACTGAACAATTTCATCCTTTGTTTTCCTGCTGGAAAGGACATGATGTTCTCATCTCAAAACAGTGAAAAAATGGGAGAAAAAATCCTGCAGCAGTGAGGAGGTGCTGGGAGATCACCTGGAGAGAGGAGAAGTCTGTTCCTAGAGTGACACAGTGAGTGGAAGTTGAGTCTCCCCAGCTCTGCTTTCACTATTTCTCTGAAAAACCATGTGCTCTAACCCCACGGGCCTCTCCCTTCCCTCAGAAACCTTTAGATGGGAACTGTGTAGATGGGAAGCTCCTCAGGCTGCTCCTGAGCCATGGAAGGCAGCAAATCCTTGGGGACAGCACATCCTCTGCTGGGACCCATCTCTCAAAAACCAGATGATTTTCAGGGTTGACCTGGCCCTGGAATTTGGGCACTATCACACATGTGGCTGAGTCATCCTGATCTTCTCCTGCTCTGGGTGACCAGCAGCAGGATAAGTTCACATCTTGCCTGTTGCAGAATCACCCAACTCCTTCCTCCTTGCAGAAATTCCTGTGTCTGGCGTGTTCCTCTGCTTCTCCCCAGCCCTGTGCCCTCTGAGCCACCCAGGTCTGCTGGATTTTGTACCCAAGGTATTTGCTGGAGGCTGTGTTCTTCCCAGAGCATCCCTGGCACTTGTGTGATGCCTCAGGAGTGAGCATGGAGCTCCAGGCTGGCACCTGCAGTTTGTCATTGTCACCTGAGCCCCCAGCCTGCTGCTCTTGGTGGTGGGGACACAGTCCTGCTGTGGGGACAGCTGTCCTGAGCCCTTGCTTGCAAAAATCACTGTTTTTTCACTCAGCTCTGTGGGCAAAAGCAGGCCCAGAGGCAAAACCTCTGTGTTCTGTTATTTCTGGTTCTCTGCACTGTCTGGACTCTTTCCCACCTTCCTGCAAGGCATTTTTGGGGGTAGCAGGGCCAGCTCTTTGGAGGGGCTGTGGGCACACAGGGGAGCTCACCCTGGGTCTGCACTGAGGCATTTAGCCCAGGGTAAAAAGCAACTTTCACACCAAAAAGCACTTTTAATCAGGAGTGATGCCTCTCCTGGGAGGAGGAAGCTTTGTCATGCTGAATTACACCCAGCAGGCTCCAGCCATGGAGGCTGCAGGAAAAAAGTGGCTCTGAAAAGGATGGGGAAGGGCTGATGGTCACCATTACTCCTGGCTTGGTCCTAAAAGCAAAGCAAAGGTTTGACAGTGTGTCCTGCTGGGGAATTCACAGAGGGAAAAACTGGGAGAAAAGCAGGAGAGAGTGTCCAGAGAGACAGCTTTAGCTGGGATTTGGGAGTGGAGGGATGCTGTGAGTACTGGGATTCACAGATCAGGTGGGAGATAGAAGTAATTCTCCCTAAAATGTGAGTCAGTCTCACATCCTGTGGCTGAAAAGGAAAGGGATCCAAGCAGACCCCAGGATTAGTCTTTTTCTCAGTATATTCGAAAGAGAAATTCCAGAGAAAGGGGAAGTCAAGAGAAAAAGCCTGAAAATTTAAAACAGTGCTATAAAAATCTTTCAACTCAGCAGTGAGGTGGCCCAGGAAGCTCTGAGGGAGTTGATCAGAGATGAGGATGTGGAGGAAACCGAAAGGAGAGAAATAAAGAAATAGAAACCCCTGATGATCCCACAGCAGATTTGGTGTGCCAAAGGACTGCAGTGATGGTGACACATCCCTGGGGATGTGCAGCAAGGCCAGAGAGCTGGGATGGGCACACACAGGGAATGGGGAGAGTAAAAGGTTGGAACCACAGAATTAATTCAGCCCTGGGGAGCTGAAACAACAAGGGGTCAGCTTAGGGAATGGGGGTGCCTGCACCACCAGAGGTTGCCTCAGCTCTGCTCCTTCAGAGCACAGAAAGAGGGGTGTTCGAGGTGGGAGTGTCCAAAAAGGATATTCTGGAGGAAATTTGGCAGAAGTGCTGTTATTCTGTGGTTCCAGACTGAGGGGTTGAGCTGAGCCAGTTTTAGGGTGAAGCAAAAAACCCAAAACTCCTACCAAAACCCCAAAACCACTGAAACCACCTCCAAGGCTGGAGAGGAACGAGTGGATCTGGTGCTTTTCCTGGGAAGGAGAGCAGTTTGCTGGTGGTGGGACAGCCTTGGAGAGCGCTGGATTCCACAGCAGCCCTTTTCCAAAGGGACACTTTGGAAAACAGGGCTCTGGGAACAGACTCTTGTCAAGACAATCCAGTTCACCCTGGGAAGGAGCCTCAGCTCCAGTCTGGATGGTTTGTGGGAGGTGCTGGTGGGGCTTGGTTTTCATCTTGGGTCAGAAACCTGCATGAGATCCTTACAACACCCCTGTGCAAAGCTGATTTCCCCTCTGTTGGTATTCCCAGGCAGCTTCCAGCCTGTCTGGTGCCTTCACATGGATCAACCCCTCATTTTTCAACCCAAACCTTTTGCATTTAACCCTTTTCATGTTGTTTAACCTCAGATGTGTGCCGAGGGATTTTCCCTGCCCCAGACATTCCCAGCTCCCAAGCTGGGTGAGTGGCTGTTCCTGTTATCCCTGTCCCCACCTGCAGGATCCTGCTCTGCGCTGCCTTGGAGCCCTCCTCCTTCCCCCAAGGTCGTTCAGATCCTTTTGTGTGATGTCCTGGCCTGCTCTAGATTGATGATCCCATCTGGTTTTGCCTCGTCAGCACATTTCCCCTGCCTTCTCCTGCTTTGTGTGCCAAGGTCATTAATGCAAATGTCAAGCAGGATATTTTTTGAGGCAGGAACTCAAGGAACTGTGTGGGTAAGCCCCTCTGAGTGTGACACAGCCCCTTTCAGCTGAAGCAATTACCATGCCCCTTTCAGGCAGCTCTTGACCAAATTTACTTTTCGTATGCCAGTCACATCTTCTCTGCCTTTGCTCGTAATTTACTATCTGGCCTTAATTCAAGTGTCTTCCTGAAGCCCAGATGAGTGAAATCTGCTGCATTTCCTTCCCCACAAATACCTCTGAACTTACAGAAGGCAGCTATCAGGTGTGGTATTTAAAACATGTCAGGATGATAAGTCCAAACAAAACCAGTTTCAATTATATCAATGTGCCTGTTAATGAAGAGTTGGGTGGCACAGAAATTTGGGTGCTGTGTCCTGGATGGGTGCCCTGTTTGGGTGACAAACTGGCTGCTGGTGTCACCAGTGGTGTGGGACAGCAGAGCTTGGGGAGGATCTGCAGCTCAATTTTATTTATTTAAATTTTTTTTAGATATTTGCTGATGGATTCAACATGAGAATAATGTTGATTTATGGCACACTGGTGTTTTAGTTGTTCCTAAGTGGTGTTTTCCTTCACCAAGGAGCTGTTGTGAGGCAGCAGGGCCAGGACAGGTGATCCAAGCTGACCAAAGGATTTTCCATCCCAGAGAACATCACAGCCCAACTCTCCTGTGGCACCACAGGTACTTCCTGGGCATTCCCCAAACAAGAGCCAGCACTGGCAGCCCCAGGTGAGACACTGGTGTCACCTCTGGGGACAAACTGGGTGGCACCAGAGCTGGACCCCAGGAACAGCAAACCCAGGGGTCCCTGTGGTCCCTTCTCCCACCTTGGTGCAAGGAGGCATCCAAGCTGACCCCTCATTAACAGACACACAGATATGATTGAAATAATCTTTATTTTAGCATATTATTCTGACATCATTTAAATAACTTTTGTGCTTAGAAAAAGAATATTTAGTTTAACTTAAATAAGTTAAATAAAATAATTTTCCCCGTTGAGGAAGGCTGGGGGTCAAATCCTCTCAGTTGTGCCTGAGGCTGGAAGCTGTGCAGGGGTGGGATCGTGGCTGTCAGCAGGGAAGGCTCAGTTTTCCTGGTTCTGGAAGTGCTTCAGGAGCTCCTGCACCCATGGTGCCCGTGGATCTGCACACGCCTTCTTGTTCTTCTTGGTGACCACACTGCCGGGACAAAGCCTGCCTTCAGCTGCTGGGCTGGGGCCCTGGGAGCTGAGTCCCCTGTGTGTCCCCTGTGTGTCCCCTGTGTGTCCCCTGTGTGTCCCCACGTCCCCCCACACCCCTGGCAGTGCTGGGTACTCACATCACGCCCCGCTGCGTGCAGGAGCTGCTGGTGATGAAGACGGACTGGACGCGGTGCCGAGGGATGGGCTGCCTCTGGTAGCTGAAGCAGCAGGTGCTGGGGACACCATCTGTGAGGGCAGGGGACAGACACACGGCCCTGGTGAGACCCCAGCTGCAGCACAGCCTCTGCCTCCTCCAGGGATTTGCCATCTCCTGCCACATCCCCTGGCAGTGCCCCCTCCAGGAACCCCCCCAGCTCCAAACCTGCATCCCCCAGTGTGGCACAGAGCCCTCCCAAACATCCCCACGGCCACCAAGGTCCCCCTGATGGGGCTGGGACCCTGCAGCGAGGCTGGACTCACCGAGGTGACCCTCAGATGGGGAGCAGGTGGCCAGGAGGAGCAGAGTGACCAGGGTGGCTGCCAGGACCTTCATGGTGCTGAATGTTCTGTCAGAGGAGCTGTCAGGGGAGGCTGCAGGACTCTCTCTGTGGCCTCTGGGGCTGTGCTCTCCTTTTATCCCCATCCGAGGGGAGGGTGCAGGGTTTCAAAGAAAGAAAGTGAGGGCATCATACTGGGGAAATTATGTCAGGATCACCCAGTTTCGCTGAGCTGGAAAAGACGAGGAAACCGCAGAAGGGGAAGCGCCGGCCACGAGGCTGCGGCTTTGGAGATGCTCTTTGGGTGCCTGATGCTCCCAAACTGTGTCAGGGCTGTGGAGCAGCCCTGGGGATGAAATAATCCAGCTCAGGCACCCTGGCATGGACACGGCCAGGAGACTGATGCCAACTTCTCCCTGGGTTTGCCACAAATTCCCCTTCTCACCCTGCTCCACCACGAGGATCCAGAGTGAGGACCACAACCACTGATAACACCAGCTCCTGCTTGGACTGGGAAAATCATGAGGGAATGAGGTTGTGTTGAGCTAGAAGTCGCTGTGGGTCTCACATCTGTCCCTTTTTGCTGGTGATTGATCAAAAGAACAATTTCCTTACTGGAAAGGCTGTGGAGACACGGAGTCCCTGCAGGTGCAGGGCCTGGACTCTGGTGCCTTGATCCAGCAGCCTGCCCTGCCACCCTCCCTGTCCCCTGGCTGAATTTACACCTCTCTGAGGGTTTCAGTTTTGGCTGCAGCCTCTCAACGCTCAAGTTGTTGCAATAATTGCTTGCCCACTCCTTCCCAAGCAGCATCATTTAATCTGATTTAATCTCTCCTGGTTTAGCCCCAGAAACAAAACCCCCTCTGTCAGGGACAGCATTATGAGCAGGAGCCAGAGGAAGGAGAGGATCCTGCTGGTACCCACTGGGATCAGCTCCTTGCAGATAAAATCTCCAGGAAACTGGAGAGTGACTGTAAAAGGGCAGCATTTACAATGCCAGAGGGTAATTCCCAAACCCCCCCTCCTCTGCTGCACGCCCAGACAGCGTGAGCTGCCAAAATCACTCCTTCCTCCATTTATTTTGCTTTTCCCAGCCTTTTCCTGATGCTGCCACAGGCGTTTTGCAGTTACCATGCAAACCCCAGCTTCCCCTGGCCTTGCTGCTGACCCTGCCTTGGCTGTGACTAATTCCTGACTGATTCAAGGGAAAAGTCCAGCAGCCCAAAATGCTGAGCCATGGCAGTGCCTGTGCTCCCAGCCCCACTTCTTGTCCAGCAAAGCTTCCCCAGCCTCAGGGTCATGGGAGAATCTGTGGGACAGAGGTGGGGATGGCTGCAAATCATCTCCTGGGGTTCTTCAGGAGGAGCTGGCCAGTTCTGATCTGCCCTTGGGCTGGTGGAAGAACAGGTCCAGCTGTTCCAGCCCTTTCTCCAGCTCCCAATTTTCAGTTATTTCTGTTTCAGCTGCTCTGGGAATGGGGTTACAAACGAATAAATAAATAAATCCTTTGGATTTAACAATAACCCGTGTCTCTGGTGCCTTTTTTCCAACCTGGAAATGTAACTCAAGAACATTTTAGTAAGGAGGTAATGTAAAAGTGGATTTTTCTTTGAATGCCTTCAGGAGCAGTTATAAAAAGGTGTCTACAAAAGCCCACACCCCAGGGGTGAGCACACTTTTTATTAGTTTTAGGAAATTAGCATAATTGATAAAAATTAGGAGAACAAGCGGTGATGCAGTTTCTCTTCAGGTCAAGCCTTTTTTCTGGAGTTCCTCCCTCTGCTCTAGCTGTATTTTATCCATGGAAATGTATCTGGAAGAGTTGTTCTCAGCCTTGGGTCCCTGGAAGAACCGAGAGAGCGCTGGGGCCTTGGAGCTCTGGATCTTGTTTTGTCTTTCTGCCTAGGGAGAGGCCATGGAAAATTCCTGGGATAATCAGCCACTAATGCAGTGGGTGACACAGAGTTACAAATGTGAATGTAAATGTGAGGAATGCAGAGAACATGTAAAAGAGGAAAAGGCAAAGCCCAAAAGGCATCGTCTCCCTCTGTGGCGGCTCAGGAAGGCTTGGAAAGTTCACCTGCTGTAAATGCTCCTGCTTGTCACATGTCCCTGGATGCACAAAGGCAGAAGGAAGGGACTCAGATCCCTAAACTAATGCACATCTGCATGAGTTCACTCTGTTTTTCTGCCCTGCTGGCTGCAGAGACACCGAGGGGTTTCTCTAGGCTCAAAGCACCCTCTGTGAGCACAGGAATCCCAAGCTCAGCCAGTGGAAGCTTTTTGTGTTTTTGTGATCCTCTCTGCCTGTAAACCCCACATGTCCCACAGAGATTTCCCCACACCTCTGCCCTGGAATTGTGGCACCTCTCTGCCCTCATTCAACCACAGGAATGACATCCTGAGCCATCCAAACCAATCCCTGGGCTGGGATTTTTTATGGAGAGAGCAGCCCTGAGCCAGGGATGGAGCTTGAGCTTCCAAGCCCTGAGTTTGGCTTGGAACAGAGGGAAAAGGGGCAGGATGGGCCAGAGAGCAGCACTGGGGGACAAAAAGAACCAGGAGTGTGGTGAGGAATATCCCACAGCCAGAAAAGGCTGGAAGCTGAGACCAGGGCACTGTGGGCACTGCAGTTTCCAGAGGGTGACTCGTCATCCGGCAGGAACCACGGAAAATCTCACCATTAATAGACTATTTCTGATGGAAAAGGCAAAAATATTTCCTCTTTGCTGCAGAAGTGACCAGCCAAACTTTCAGTTCTCCATTCAGCTGAGGGCCGGATGGGACTTCTTACTGGATGCTGATGAAATACTTTCCATTGTGACTGGAATCGAGGATATTACTGTGAATTGCACAAAAGTGCAGCTCAGCAAGAGCTGGGAGTTTGCCTTTAATTCTGTTTAAGGAATTAGATATAAGGAACTGATATAAAGGGAGAGTAAAGAAATGACTCGTGGTTTTATTTCTCCTGCCATGGAACACCTCTGAATGCACATTTCAATGCAGCAGAGGAACACAAATTTGAGGGGCAGGAAACACAGGGAAACTTCAGCTTTACAAATGCAAAATTGAGAAACTAAAGAGAGAAAAAAGCAGTTAGTTAGGGAGGGGAGTAAAGAGCCAAAGGTGCCACTTCTTTTTGTCTTGTTTGGTTATGGTTGAATACTCAATACCACCAAAATTTTGTGCACCCAGGAGAGAAGAGGGAAAAGAAAACAAATAAGGAAGGATGAGGCAGTTGAGGCAGGTGCAGCCAAAAACAAAAGGCTCCAAAGATTCTCATAAATTCCTCCTGAGCCAGGCTGTGGCTGCCTCACCCCCAGGACAAACTTACACGGGGTGGGTGAGGTTCAGTGGGGAGCAAACACGGCACTGCTCTGGAATAATCTGATGGTTTTGGCACTGCCTTTGCACGAGTATCCCAAAGAAAAGGAGGGAATTAAGGCTAAAACCCCCTCAGCCCTTGGGGCTGTGCAGAGACACCGTCCCTGACTGAGGGGGAGCAGCAGGGACAGTGTGGGGCCAGAGCAGACCCCAAATTTGCTCAGTCCCAGGCTGAGGAACCTCTCCCTTAGGGAGAAATAAGGGATAAGAGGAGAATCACAGAGTATTCCTGAGCTGGAAGGGATCCACAAGGATAATCAAGTCCAACTGCTGACCCTGAGGCAGAGGGATGCCCTGGGCACCCCTGTCAGGAGAGGGGCAGCACCAAAGGGATCAGAGCAAGCTCTGCCTTCCCCGAGGCAGGAACCCACAGCAGGAAGAAATGAAAGTCACTGCCAGCACCTCAATCCCGTGCCAGTGCAGAGGAAACCACTGGGGTTATGCAACATCCCTCTGGGAAGTGACACTCATTGATTAAAATTATGCAAAGAGCTCCTGTGGCTGGGGGTTGTGAGGAGAGCACAGGGCAGCCTCATGAGCTGTCCCTGACCCTCCTGGGTGTGTGTGTGTGGTTTTGTGGCACTAATTCTGTAATTCAAAGCAGAGTTCCTACACCAGGCCTGCTGGTGGATTTGTAATTCAGATTTCCAAATGTTCCTTCCCTCTCTGAGGATCTCCCCCTAACCCAGGACAGGTTTTCTGTGGTTCTGTATCAGAGTCAGAGAGGCTTCTGCACCAGACTGAGAGGAAAAATGGTGAGGAAAGGAACAACCTCTCCCAGGCAGGAGGCTGCAGCACACCTGGCATTCCAGAAAATCCCAAGGGGATTAGTGGGGGATTCTGTCCAGGGACAGGGAGGTGATTTGGGACTGCAGCCACCCTCCCCAGCACTACCAGAGCCACAGGGACACTGGGCTGGTGGCTCCCAGCCCCACCCTTGCTGATCTTTCATCCCTGAGTCATTCAGTGCTTCCATCCCCTGGCACCTCTGTGTGGGCTCCAAATCGGGGTCAGCGTGCTCGGGGTGAATGTGGAGGGGGATCCCCAAAGATGTGTCACCTGGGGATGCCATTTGGTGCTGGGTTGGACTTGACCTTAAAAGTATTTTTCTTAATTCTTCTATGATTTAGAGAACCTATATACATATATATATATATACACACACACACACACATATACATACATACATACATATATACACACATATATACATATATATACACACACATATATATATTTACATACATACATACATACATACATATATATAATATAATATATATATAAAAATAAAGATATATATATATATATATATATATATAAATAAATAAATAAATAAATATATATATATAAAATATTATATGTGTTGTCCCTCTGGTTCTTCTGCAAAGCCCTCCTGGATTTGGTTTGGCCCCATTCACCCCTGGACATCCTGACAGAGACCTGGCTGAGGCTCCAGCTCGTCCTGGCTCCTTGCTGATCCCAACACCTGGGCAGGAAAGCCGGCAGCAGGACCTGCCCAGTCCCAAGAGACTCTCACAGACAGATGTTTGAGTGTGGGACTCGCTTTTAATTCTGTTCTACAAAAAACAAGCGTGGTGTTCTACAAAAAACCCCCTTCACTCCCCGGCTGCTGCAGCCTCCCCACGGACCACAGAGGGTCTGGGCTCTCCATCCCACCGGCACAGGGAGGTGGTGAGGGTCATCGTGATGGGGAGGGTGTCCCTTGTGAGCTGCTCCATCCAAAAGTGTCCCCTCTTGGCGCTGTCCCCGCTAGCTGGGGATGGAGAAGGAGCTGACTTGGAAGCTCTGCTGGTACCTCTTGACCCACGCCCTGCTGGCCTGAGTGCAGATCTCCTTCCCATTCCTCACCCTGAAGCTGGGGCACAGGAAAGCTGAGGTCAGTGGGGACAGTTCCTCAGTTCCTGAGGGGCTCAGGGGGTCGGGATTGGACCCACCAAAGCCAGGGAAGGGGTGTGTCAGGATCCAGGGGGGTTTGGGGTACTCACATCACAGCCTGGTGTGGGCACTCGGGGCTGGTGGGGTAACAGGCCACCACGTTGTCCCTCTTGATCCTTCTCGTCTGGAAGTTGAAGCAGCACTTGTCCGGCATGGCTGGAGCTCCTGGGGGACAGCACAAGCCTGGCTTAGCCTGGAGACCCCCAGACCCTCCTCAGCCCTTCTGCCACAGCAATGGCAGCTCTTTGGGGACATCCCCCTGCACCCTGTGCATGAAACAAACCTGACCCTACAGCCCTGGGATCTGTCCCTGTGACCCA
>NC_031787.1:4407239-4413664 GCF_001522545.3 Parus major | reverse complement strand
GGGGCAGTGCTCACTCTGAGCCAGGCTGTGCCAGCACAGCGTGGAGAGGATGAGGAGGGCACAGACCACCCTGCTTGCTGTCCCCATGCTGGGCTGTGGCCGTGGCTGAGCCGCCTGTGCTGGGGCCAGGCTGTCCCAGCTGCTTTTATGGGGGAGCTCCCCCCAGGGCCAGGGGGAGGGCCTGGTCCCCTGCCACGTCCCAAAGCACAGAGGGTAAGTGATACTCATCCCCTCATCCCCTCATCCCCTCCCCAACCCTGGGAAAGAAAAAAATGCGCTCCCAGGCTGTGCTTCTGGCACTGATGGGCTTGGGATTTTTTTCCTGAGCTCCGGCCTCCAGCATTAGGGCTGATGGACAGGCTGTTCCCAAAGTTTGGCTCTGCACCCTGATCCCCTGGGCAGGCTGTGTCCAGGCCTCATGGAAGGAGCCCCAGGGGAGGTGAGAAGGTTTGGGGGTGTCCTTTGGATGGGTCAAGGAACAGTCACAGCATCCCACAGGGTCTCCCATGGTCGTGTCCTCCCCCTGCCCTGCAGTTTTTAATCCTGGCCAAAAACCCCTTTGCCGCCCCCAAAAACAGCCATAGAGAAAATAAAGCTATGAAGAACGACCCCAAACCATAGAGAAACAGCTTCTGCTTGGTGGCATCAGGCACATAACCTGCTCTGTGCGGGTTTTGGGGCTGTTTGGGGCCCCAGGGGTTGGGGGGAGGACGGGCAGGTGGCTCCACTTCCCTGCTCGGTGCCAAAGGAGCAGTTCGTGTTCCCGGCCCTGCGGGCTGGGAAAGGCAGAGGCCAGCGAGAGGCTTCCCTCGTGGGTTTTGCCTGGCTGCAGCTGTCAAAAAAGCCCCTTCCCCCCCCAAACCCCTGCAAATCCCAGGGCTGTTCGCAGCTGCCGGCAGCTGGCGGATGGTGGGAGGCAGCGGGGAGAGGCAGAGGCTGTGCTGGAGCCGGGTCCCACCGCGGGGCTGGGAATGCCGAGGGCATTTGGGACACAGCCCCGCCTTGGGATGCTGTTCCTGGAAGGAACCTGCCCCGATGGGAATGGAGAGCGCCTCCATTTGCCCTTCCCCAAAGGCAAATCCCAGGAATCAGCCTCAGTTTGTTTGGGCTGGTGACGCCCCAGGGGTGGCGGGTGAGGATGAGGGGGATTTGAGTTCCTCTGGCAGAGCCGAGCACCTTTCGTCATCACCCAAATTCCCGATTAATCCCTCCTGGGGGAGCAGAGATGTCTCCGGCTCTGCTCTGGCTCAGCCCCTGGCTCGCCTTTCCCGGACTGGATCCATCTTTTCCCTCATCCCTCTTCCTGCCCCCACGCACCGCGGTGCTCCTGGTGCAGCTGGGGCAAACACGGCCCTCTAAGGGTAGAAAATGTTCCCTGGAAAAGAAAGGAAAGAAAAACAAAACAGGGTATTTCCGTCTGGGAAAACCCCGTTTAAAGACTCCGAGGTAAAATCCTGGGATGCTGCAGGCGGAGAAGGCCGGGAATGACATTCCCAGCTCATCAATCCATGGTGTTTGGTGCGGAGAAGGGCACGGGACACGGGCGGAGCCATCCCACAAATTATCTGGGCTGGAAAACACCTCTTTCATCCCTGGGCACTGCCGGGACCCCTCCGGGGCTGGGAACATTGGCAGGAGCTCCAAACCTCCCGCCGGGATCGGGATATCCTGGCGGGCAGGCATTCCTGACACACCGCAGAGCATTCCTGGGGAAATCCCTGCCGGGAATGATGCGGCTGAACCCCGCTCCGAGCTCCCGAGCAGCCCCAGACTGGCCTGGCAGGACAGCCCGGGATAGCCCGGGATAGCCCGGGATAGCCTGAGATACACCGGGATACACCGGGATACACCGGGATACACCGGGATACACGGGGATACACCGGGATACACCGGGATACACCGGGACACATCGGGACACACCGGGACACGCCGGGATACACCGGGATAGCCTGAGATACACCGGGATACACCGGGATACACGGGGATACACCGGGATACACCGGGACACACCGGGACACACAGCCCGGGATACACCGGGACACACCGGGATACACGGGGATAGCCTGAGATACACCGGGATACACCGGGATACACCGGGATACACCGGGACACACCGGGACACACCGGGATACACAGCCCGGGATAGCCCGGGGTACACCGGGATACACCGGGACACACAGCCCGGGATACACCGGGACACACCGGGATACACGGGGACACACCGGGATACACCGGGATAGCCCGGGACACACCGGGATAGCCTGAGATACACCGGGAAACACCGGGATACACCGGGACATACCGGGACACACAGCCCGGGATACATCGGGACACACCGGGATACACCGGGATAGCCTGAGATACACCGGGAAACACCGGGATACACCGGGACACACCCGGACACATCGGGACACACCGGGACAGCCCAGGACACACCGGGTTACACCGGGACAGCCTGGTACAGCCTAGGATACACCGGGATACACCGGGACAGCCCGGGACAGCCCCGGAATGCCGCTCCCCCCAGGGCAGCGCTGCTTTTCCAGCCGATGCTTTATCGATGCTGCGGCATTTCCCTCTGTGCCGATCAATACCCCCGGGAGCAGCCAAAGCCCGGGAGAGAAGCTGCTCTGCCAGGTCAGGGCTGTTTCTTACGAGGACTTGTTTGATTTCTTCTTCTCCCTTTGTTTGATTTCCTCTCCCTTTGTTTGATTTCTTCTTCTCCCTTTTCAAGCGTGCTCGGCTCAGCTTTTCCATCGCCTCTCCGGGGCTGAGGTAACCACTGAATTCATACCCCGTTCGTGCCGTTCCCTTTTTCCAAGTTTTTCCCTGCCCCAACCCAGCCAGGGCTTCCCCAGCTGCTGCAGAGCTGGTTTCTACCAGGATCACCAAAAAAAGGTCCCCCAAAAGGTGGCTCACAGTGTCCCCTCTGCCACCCACATCCCTGCAGAGCCCAGCGACATTCTGCTCCCAAAAAGCAGTGGGGATGTTTTGAGGTTTTTCTTTTTATTGTCCAAGGCATTGCCTGGCACCCAGCTGCCCTGAGATTCCTTCCTCCTGTGGAATGAAGATGGAATGAGTGCTGCCATCCTTCTCCAGGGGAGATTTCACCAGGAAAATCACGGCTAAGTCCAGTTTCAGCCACGTTGATCCTGCGGGAGGAACGCTGAGCATGGCACAGACGGTGCTGGGAGAAGCTGGTCCAGGCTTGGACCTGCCCGTGTCACCCTCACCTGCCTAACTCAGGCTCAGGAAAAGGCTGGGAATGATATTCCCACCTGTGGGAAGTGGAAACACTGTGAAAAACACGGCATTGTGTGGTTTTGGTGTAAATCTCTGGGGGTTTGGGCTCCTCTCTTGATTTTGGATGTGTCCCCACGTCCCGCTGGCCCAGAGCAGCCCCAAAGGGAAGGGATTTGATCCCAAAGCAGCGGTGGGGAGCTCAGAGAGCTGAGACCAAAGGTGGAAAGCTCTCACTTGGGACAATCCCTGTCCCCATCCCCTGAGGGCAAGGGTTTTGTGGCTGTCCCGTTGTTCCTGGGCATTTCACCCTCTTTTAGCTGTCCTGAGCTGAACTCTCCCCTTTCCTCGGAATCTCCGGGTGTTCACTGACTCATTTCCCGTGTCCTTTGGCCCCGGCATCCTGGCTGCCCCCGCACGGGGACGGCCCCGCCTCAAACGCTGATTTCACACCGAACTCCTCTGCCTGAGATCGCGATCTGCTCGAGTTGAGCGAGCTCTTCCCAACCCTGGCCCTTGAAAACCCCGAGTTTAGAACTTAAATAAACCCAAAACCTTCTCTGGGTTCTGATCCGCACCCCGATTCCTGCAGTTCCCACTTTCCTCATGATTTTCCAGCAACCTGAAAGGCACAAAGCAAGAAAAAGGAGAAATCCCAAAGCAGCAAGGAAGGTGCTCATAAAATCCTCTTCACCCAGGTGCTGGGATCAAAACTAACCCAAAAAATCCACACTGGGACCTTGCTGGGCCCTCTGGATTTTCTCCAGCCTCTGGCTGGACAGCGCCCATGGGATGCAGGGATGGGTAACGGGGATCAGCATCACCAGGATTTAGGGAATTCTGTTTCACCCCACCTAAATCCCCCTCCCTGGGCTGGCCCTGGATTCCTGTGGTGTTTTCCCAGCTATCAGCAGTTCTGCTCTGCCTTTGTGGCCTGGGTGACATTTTCCACCCATATTTTCTGCCTGAGCAGGGAGGAAAGGACTCCCAGAAAAGGGGAATTCACCTCCTCCAGACCCAGCCCGGGGTGTTTCCCTCGAGAACCCTTCACTCTCCTTCCCCCACTTTGGAAATTCCCCTAAAATCCTTCCACAAATGTTCCCTGGGCTGGCTGCAGGAAAAACCTTCCTGGAGTCCTGAGGAGTCACAGCAGGCAGAATTCCCCCTGGAGGCGCTGGAATGCGACACCTGGAAATGGGATGAGGGGAGATGATGATGATGATGATGGGGATGAAGATGGGGATGAGATGGGGTTAAGGAAGGGTATGAAGATGAGGATGATGATGGGGATGAAGATGGGGATCAAGAAGGGGATGATGATGGGGATAAGGAAGGGTATGAAGATGAGGATGATGATGATGATGGGGATGAAGATGGGGATGATAATGAGGATGAAGGGGATGAGGATGGGGGTGAAGATGGGGTTGATAATGGGGATGATGATGGGGAGGACGGAGATGAAGAAGGGGATGAAGATGGAGATGATGAAGATGGGGATGAAGATGGGGATGAAGATGGAGATGATGAAGATGGGGATGGAGATGGGGATGAAGATGGGGATGAAGAAGGTGATGAAGATGGGGATGATGATGGGGATGAAGATGGGGATGAGCACCAGCTGTGCAGGGCTGGGGTGAGCCCCGGGTCCCTCTGTCATTTTTGGGACCTCAGGGCTTGCTCGGGGCTCATGGCAGTGGCCAAACCCCGCGCTGGGTGAGGTTCCAGCCCGGGGTGAGCACGGGCAGGGTTTGGGGCACAGCAGCAGCGGCAATGGAGGAGTTTCTGCATCCCAACAATCCCCAGGTGCTGTTTTCCCTGCGTTTGGCACAAGATGTCAGTGCTGCCCCACGAACGGCTCTCGCTGCTGCTCCACCGCTCGGCCTGGCCGGGCCACGGTGCTCCTTGGGGGTCCCCAAAAAGGGGCTGCAGCACCCCGGGGTCCCGACGTGCCCCCCGTACCCTCGGGGACACACGGGGGCTTCTCCCCGCTGATGGAGACGCAGCGGGAGCTGCGGGTGATGCTCGACCTCCCCTTTGGAGGCACCACAAGGCTCCCAGACACCTCCAGCAGCACGGGAATCACCTGGGGACACATCCAGGAGGAAAGAGGCTACAGAGGGAAAAGAAACTGGGATGAAAGAACCCAAACCCTCTCCCAGCAACACGTGGCAAAGGCAGGGGGGAAAAAAAAACCCTTAAAAGAGTGTTGACAAGTCTGGAGACTTCTGGGACCTCGGGTGACCAGGAAAAGAACACATCAAAGACCCCACGTCCGCCTGAAGACAGATAAAAACTCCCAGCCAAATGCTCTATGAATATTTAACCGCCATCAATATTTAATTAGCAGATAGAGGGAGATTAAGAGCAGAGGGATCCATCCTCCCTGTTTGCTCCAGCCCCGCTCTCGGGGTGCTGGGGGGCTCTCGGTGCCACACTCGGGGTGCAGAGACCCCGAAGGAAGGGAAGGAGCCCCCCAAAAGGGAAAGTTTTGTTTTCCAAGCCCCACTCTGGGAGAGGGCAGAGAGAACTCCTGCATGACCTGGGTGGTGCAAATCCAAACCAGCCATCCAAGGAAAGGACTGAAAGTCTTTTTGGAGATTCAGGGTGCTCCAAAAAAGCAGCTTTTCCCATTGGCACCACGGGGTCCCCCATGTTTCAGTGAATTGGCTGCTGAGGGCAGCAAATGGAGCTGGAGAACGCAGAGTGGGGGGTCAGGATCCAACTCCAGCTTTTCCAGGGGGCCAGGAAAGCTTTGTGGGATTGTGGTGCTGCTGGAAGTGCTCACTTTGGGATGCTCCGTAGGGCTGACCTCGGTGGGGGTGAGCTGGAGGTGACTTCTCCTCTTGCTCTGGATCCAGGTCCATCCTGGGTTCCCCCTGCTCTGGATCCATACAAGTCCATGGATCCATCCTGCTCTGGATCCATCCAGCTCCATGTTTGTCCCTTTTTGGGTTCCAAATCCCCCTCCTGTCCCAGTTCCTGGGTACCCCTCCAGCTCTCAGCCACAGCCAGCAGGGCCAGGGGTGCCTGCCTGTCCCCAGGTGTCCCCCAGGTGTCCCCCAGGCTCGGGTGCGACCACGGGGGTGACTGGCCCGGGTTTGGAGATGAGGATGTGGGGTTGGGATGGTCCTGGGGACCCCCTGTGCTGTCCCCTCCTTCCACCCTGGTGCCTCTCCCTGCAGCCC
>NC_031787.1:4402301-4406906 GCF_001522545.3 Parus major | reverse complement strand
CTGGCTCTCCAGCATCTCCCGAGCTGTGGGCACAGCCAAAAAGGGCCATTCCACCCGTGCTGCTGGCTGCTGAAACCACTCCCGGGTGCTTCCCCACCAGCCCAGGCAGGGCTCTTGATTTCGATGGATTTGATTTTGATTTTGACAGAAATAGATTTATTTAAATTTTTTTTTCCCCCTCCACAGCACCCAGAGCAGAACCTGGGTGAGCAGTGGGAACCAGCCTGGGGAACCCTTCCCAAGGAGCCAAACCGGCCCCAAAACCTCCTTTAACCAGCAAAGGCAGCCCAGCCCCGCAGCGCCCGGGGGGACGGGGATTTCTGGGGATCACTGGGCTATAAAATCGCTCCTGGTTCGGGGAGGGGGAGCCGGGACCTGCCGAGCCCGGATCTGGGCCATTCACCACCACCCGAGACTTTTAGCGCCCCGAGCAACGGCGTGTTCTGCTGATGAGTTCTTTCTGCTCCAGTAATTACAGTGAGGAATTTGTCAGAACGAGCTTTCGAAAGCCTTCTTGTCTTGTTCTGATTTTACCTGAAGTGTAAAAAGTCATTAGCACAGTAAAACAGAGCCGGCCGGAGAACGCGGCGCGCTCAATATACACCCCCAAAAAATTAAAAAAAATTTAAATGACTGCTTTTCTCTTTCCCCAGAAGGAATTTTCCTCGATTGGAATTAGCGGGATGAGGAGGAGAGCGTGGCAGGCGGGCTGGGCACGGCGGGATGTGAAGGATGCTTTGTCTTTCCCGGTGTCTGCTGCTCTGTCCCCACCATCGGGGACAATTCGGGTTTCACCCTTTTCCAGCAGCTTCTCCGGCTTTTTGGAGCCTGCGCTGTCCCTGGAGAACAAATCCAGCGGAAAACTCAGCGGGTTGATGTCCTGCATGGCCCGGGGCTGCCAGCGAGCCCAGGGTGGGGAAAACCCCTCCTGATGTGGGCACGGCCTGAAAATAGCAGCGGTGGTGCTTTCCAAGCCTTCGGGCTGGGGTTTCAGGGATATTACAGATGTCAGGGAGAGTCTGGGGAGCTCAGGCTTGAAATGAGCCAGGAGAAAAAAAAGGGAAATCATATCAATAGCACAAAAAAATTATATATATATATATATATATATATATATAAAATGGAACTGAGGACGGGAGGAGTCATGGAGTGGGTGTCGGCACCCTCCCTATTTTCAGCAGGGAGCTGCAGCCCTCCGGGAAGGTGTTAAAAAACCTTCCTTTGGTTTTGTTTTTTTTTTTTAAAGCTTTTCAGCAGAAAAAAATAATCAAAATTTAGCAAAATATAAACGGGGGAAAGAGAATTTCTCATACAGAGCTCTCCTCCTTCTGCCTCCGTGGCACCACATCCATTCCTGATGCTGCTTCATCCCTGTTTTGCCTCAAAACTGATGGGAATTTCCACCCCCACGGCTTTTGGGGCTTTTATTTTTCGTTAATAGGTTTGAAAAAAGGAGAGATTTCTGTCTTGGGCCCTAATCAAAGCATTTTGGGTCGTATTTAATTAAATGATAACTTTGAGGGCTGAGAGGAAGGGATTTGAGGGGGGCTGCTTGGATTTCAGGGTATTTCCAGCATCCCTGAAGGCAACTTGGAAGTGGAGAAGGGATTTCAGGACAAAGCCAATGAAAAACCCAAACTCTCAGATTCCTTCTCTCCTTATTTCATGAGAAACTCGGCCAAGTTGGATCGAGCTTGGAAATGGTTTTGGTGTTCCCAAATCTGGTTTTAGGGCCCAGAAGTCCTGGAGGTTGGGAGAACATTCCCTGGAGACTCCCAGGTTGCCAGGCTGATGTTTTGGGTGCTTAGCTGGGTAACTGGGGAATGATTTTAATTTTTAATTAGTGTGATTAATCCACACTCACAATAAACCCCAATTTCTGCTTTTCCATTTCCTTTCTTGAGGAGTTTTGGAGCTCCAGGACCCATTTTTCCCTTTGCTGCACCCCAGCTCCATACACCTGGAATTGCCCTGCTCTGCAGTTTGCAGCACCCCCGGTAAATATTGATTATTCCCTCTCATAAGCGATGTGATCCCACCGGTAAATATTGATTATTCCCTCTAATTAGCAATGTGATCCCCCATATCTGTGGATCCTGGGAAGGGGAGGCTGCCTCGTGCTCTGCTCCCGGGGTAAATGGCAGGTGAATGAGATTAGGAGCTGGGAGTGAGCCCTGCCTAAGAGCCTTAACTGGCAATTCCCAGAAAAAGGCAGGGAAATAATTCAATATCCTCCATGTGATGCCGCCGTGCCGGAGTCAGGCTCGGACCGTGGCTCCCCGTGGGGCAAAGGAGCCTCCAGAGGGGTCCTTGATTCCATCAGAGCCGTGGTGAGGCTGCAAACAGGGAATGAGGAGCATCAAACAGGAGATTTGGGAGAGCAGTGGGGATGGGAAGGGGCTCTTCGATTCCCCCCCTTCCCCAGACTCTCCTTTCACTGCTGCTGGGTGTCCCCAAAATTCACCTGCACCCCCTCCCCTCCAGCCTGGCCGTCCCCTGGAGGGGATTTGGGAGATTTGGGGTGCCAGCTGAGCTCCCTGGACCCCGGGCTGGACAGGAGCTCACCCAGCTCCCTGTTTTATTGTGCTGGAAACCCGGCAGGTTGGGGTTGCCAGGAGGGAACCAGACACTGATTCAAGGTCAAGCTCCAGCAGCTTTGGCCAAAAAGCAGGAAAAGAACCTCATTTGGGGCCATTCCGAGCATCCAACCCCGCGGTCCCAGAGGGGGATTTGCTTTCCTGCCTTTGCCCAAAGCTAGAGTCAGAATCCGGCTGCAGCCATGGAGGAGGAGGAGGAGGAGGAGGAGGAGGAGGAGGCTGAGGAAGGATGGGATAACCCAGCAGATGCTCCTCTCACTCCCAGAGGGTCTGAAAAGGCTGAAGACAGCAAATTGCTCCCCAGAGCCAGCCCCATGAGCAGGTCGATGTCAAGGAGCAATCACACCCTCACCACAGGCGCTTCAACTGAGCCCTGCCCACCTGTCCCAACCCCGCAGTGATTTTTGGCCAGACACCACCAAGGGCAGGGCAGTTTCATTTAAAAAACCTCTGAGTTCTAGGAGAAATCATTGCTAGAAACAGCAGAGTTCACAGAAAATCCCAATTCTTTCCCTGAGACAGCCCAGCCATTATCCCGCTGGAGAATCCTCCTTTTCTCCTGGCCCTTCCCCACCCTTCCCTTGCGTGGACTTTCTGGGTTTATTTTTTATTTTATTTTAAGCAGCTGCTGCCTATTGAGCAGGGAAACGACGTTGCAGGAGGCTCTTTTGACCCCGCTGCTATAATTATTCCAGACTCCAGCACTGGCTGTGCTTCAAATGCAATTTTCCCCGACGCCTCCCAGTCCTGCTGGTGGCTCCTTCCCGGCGGATCCGGCCTCGCCTGGGATCCCAGAGGCTCCGAGCAGGGGATGGGGCATCCAGGGGATGGAAAAGCCCCCTAAGTGCATTTCCCGGCAGGTTTTGCCTCCCAGGTGCACCGTGAGGGGTTTTCCTCCTTGTTTCAGGGATATTTTGGGTGAGACCCAAATTCCTGTTGCCATTCCCCTGGTCCCGGAGAGGAAAACGAGGAGCCAAACCCATCCCCTGCTCCTAATTCTGCCTTTTCCACCCCCAAATCCCAACAGCCCCGTTGCCACTCAGGATCTGCCCCCTCCATCCCCACCCCAAGGGGTTAATCCTCTTCTCCCAGAGCCAGCTGGGAAGATGTTCACTGCTAAACGAGCTCCTGAAAAATTCATGTTCCTAAATGCTCCTTCCATGGGGGCCCTGCCCCTCCAGGAGGGACTGGAACAGCCCAAATCCCAGCTGGGCTGGCTAATGGCAGGGATTTTACTGGATCCAGCTGGGATCCCGCAGCCCCAGGACTCCCTGGCCATTATGGGATGGCCATTATGGGATGGCCATTATGGGATGGCCATTATGGGATGGCCATTAGGCTGACCCAGCTGGTTCAGCAGCTGCTCCCGTGTTTTCCCGCTGGACACGGCAGCCTGGCGGGCGCTGGGATGGAGCTCTGGGATCAAAGCCAGGGTTTCTCCTGCAGTGGAGCTCCGGGGGGAATTTGGGGTGGGGTTTGAGCCCTCCTTGCTCGCTCTGCCAGCCCTGGGGGGAGATTCCCTTGGGAAATGTCAGTGTTAAAATCCCCTGGGAGGAGGCACGGAGGGAGAATGGGAACCACCCCCCGGCTTCTGCTGCTGGTGTTGGGGTTTTGGGGTTTTGAGTGGGGTTTGGGGTGCAGCAGAGTGCCCAGTGTAGGTGACACTCATGGTGGTGGTGGGACCATGAGCAAACTGATCCCAGTGCACCCCAAAACCCAAATCAAGCTGTGGGATGGAGCAAACCAATCCCAGTGCACCCCAAAACCCAAATCAGACTGGGATGCTCTGCTGGGACACGCCCAGGAAGGGGACGAAGAAGCTCTTGGGGATGGGCACAGCCCCAGCCAGGAGGTGCCAGGGGAGAGGGAAAAGGGGCTCTGGAACCCCTGGAATGGGAATGACAGCTGGAAAGGGGACAGTGGCCATGGGGAGAGAGGGGACAGGAGAGGAGGGGTGGTGGGATGGATGGATGGATGGATGGATGGATGGATGGATGGATGGATGGAT